>NC_133619.1:629206672-629484172 GCF_048593235.1 Sminthopsis crassicaudata | reverse complement strand
GTCACACAGTAAGTAGTAAGTATCTGAAGCTGGATTTGAATTTAGGACTCTAAGGCTGGTGTTATATCCATTAAGCCACCTAGCTTTATTCACATATTTTCCAAGTCTCCATTTTGTCTCCTTTTGAATGTAAGCTTGTTAAAGGCAATGATCTCCTTGTTTATGTGTGTGTCTTTAGGGCTTAGCACGGTATCTGGCACATGGTAGACATTTCATAAATGCTTGTTAACTGAATGATTTACTGTAGGCAAAGTGTTTTTATTCATTTCATTTTCATTTTTGCCTTTAAAATGAGATTAATAATACTTGAAATACGTTCCTTAAAAGCCAGTTATGAAGAAAGTACTTTGTAATCCTTATAGAAACGAGTGTTATTATATTTTTACTTAGGAAATCTCTCTTGTCCCTTCTGTCCATAAACTTTAAGAACCACCCCCACCCCTCTGAATTGGAAACTATCATTTGGAAGGCAAGGTTGGCTCCCTCTGCTGTGGTCTCCATCCTTCACCTCAATGTCAAGATATATTTGTCCAACTCTACAAACACAATCAAGATGAAAGGCTCCATAAAACTGTCAACATCAATTTGGAATCTCATAATGGGAGGTAAGAGCATTATGCTAAAGGATGTTAATATGGAAACAGAAATAAGGTAGTCACCCCTAAGTCCTTCTAGACCTGTTTACTGGTGGGGATTAAAAGGAAGATGCTACTTTTAACTACCCTACTCTTAGAGGTCAGAATGCTGAGCTTTGGAATCTGAGATACCAGGTCTGGGTTCCAATCCTGTCATTTACTTTTTTATTATAGTTTTTTAATAGATAAAACATATGCATGGGTAATTTTTCAATATTGACCCTTGTAAAAACCTCTGTTTCAACTTTTCCCCTCCTTCCCTCCTGCCCCTAGATGGCAGGTAGTCCCATACATGAAAATATATTAAAGTATATGTTAAATACAATATATGTATACATATTTATACAGTTATCTAGTTGCACAAGAAATATCGGATTTGGAAAGAAGATAAAAATAACGTGAGAAGAAAAAACAAAAATGCAAGCAAACAATAACAGAAAGAGTGGAAATGTTATGTTATGGTCCATATTCATTTCCCAGTGTTCTTTTGCTGGGTGTAGCTGGTTCTGTTCATTACAGATCAATTGGAACAGATTTGGATCCTCTCATTGTTGAAGAAGGCCACTTCCATCAGAATACATTCTCATACGGTATTGTTGTTGGAGTATATAATGATCTCCTGGTTCTGCTCATTTCACTCAGCATCAGTTCCTATAAGTCTCTCTGGGCTTTTCTGAAATCATCCTGCTGATCATTTCTTACAGAACAATAGTATTCCATGACATTCATATACCACCATTTATTCAGCCATTTTCCAACTGATGGGCATCCCCTCAATTTCCAGTGTCTAACCACTACAAAAAAGGCTGCCACAAACATTTTTGCACATACCTGCCATTTACTATTAGGCAACTTATAATATGGTGGAAAGAGTAAGAAGGTCTAAGTTCTGTTTTTACTCCCTCTTTCATTGTGGGAAAGTCATTTAGACTCTGTGGGCCTTAATTTTCCTTTCTGTAAAATGAGAAAGTTTGATGGAAGTGAACATGAGCTAGGAGAAAAAGCACGGGACTTCGGAGTCAAAACATCTGGGTATGAATCTTAACTCTAATATTTATCTTAATAATAGTAATGATAATAATAATAATAATGATGATGATGATGATGATGACAATAGAAAGCTTTAAGGTGTGCAAGGTGTTTTACATGTATCATCTTATTCTGTTCTCACAATACTCTTGGAAAGTAGATGCTATTATTAGCTCTATTTTGTAGATTAGGAAACTGAGTCAAAGACAGGTTAAGTGACTTACTCAGCATCATCCAGCTAGTAAGTTTTTGATGGGAGATTTGAACTCAGATTTTCCTCATTCCAAGGCCAGCATTCTATCCATTGTACCAATGAGGTACATGATCAATGAGTCCTAAAGTTCTTTCTAAATCTATGAATCTCTAAGTTCATTTCCAGTGATTCTTCCAGTTAGGTCATGGGTTAAGCAAGTATAGTCTGGCTCAGCATCCTGGGTTGGAGAGGACTGCATTTGGATTGGGCTTAATTTGGACTTGCTGGAACTTTGGGTTTGGATATCAATTGGCTCCAACTTATTCCTAACTCCTTCTTCTCGAATTTGCATAATTTGGTAATGTCATCTGGGGGACAGTTAAAGCCCAGTAGCAAAATCACAGAGAAAACTTTGCATCTGCAGGGGATGGTATGAATTGGCTTCCCATCTGGTCTTATAGTGACCCTTTGCTTTGTCAACTATTGGATTCTGAGCGGCCTTAGATTCTGCTGTGGTTCACAGACTTTGTTCTCCCTCTTTGCTCTTTTCTAAATGGCTCCTGCTGCCTTCTCCCTTTCTTTCGTGGCTCCTATAACTCTCACACTGAATTTGGGACATCCAGGCAGGGACTTCAAATAGAAAGCATCCCTTTTGGCTACTGCAGAGGTATTAAGTGCCTTTATTCCTCCCTTCATTAGTCACACACAGAAACACTGACACTCTAGCCATCTGGCCTCCATCAAGTATTACTGAGCTGTATTGGCAACTGCCTAGAGTCAGACACCAGAATCTATCACTGCATTTGGGTATGTGCTTCTAGATTTCCCTTTCACTCTCTCTATTTAGCAAAAGTGTTCATTCTGGTCAATAAGGATCGTTCCCAGCTTTATTCAAGCAAATGCATGCATGCATGGGCAAGTGGGTCTCTGCCTTTGCTGGTGCATCCAGATGCACGAGGAAGCATGGCCAGAGATTTAAGTGGAATTGGGTAGCCTGAAGTCCTCTGTTGAGAAGAATGTGTCCTGTAAAGTGCCTGTCACTAGTGCTTTTATTTTGGCCGTTTCCCCATGTTCTCCCACTCCCCTGCCTGCAACTTGCTCTCATCACCATCCTAATGTGAATTAAAACGGCCATTTTCCTATATTTTCCAACAAAGGCTGCTGCTTTGCTCTCAAGGGCCATCAGAGAAATAAAAGGACATTTAGAGGTCATTTAGTCCAGTCCTCTGCAAACTGAAGTCCAAAAACCTGATACAAATAAGACCAAAAGCTTGTAACTTTAGAAGCAGGAGGGGGTTTTGGGGGGTACTAAATCCAACCTCTTCATTTTACATGTAAGGAAACTGAGGCCCATAGAGATCAACTGAATTGTTTAGGGTCATACAGCTAAGGAGTATCAGTGGCAGGCTCAAACCTGGGTGCTTCTGACTCCAGGCTAAGTAATAAGTAGAAGAACTTGAACTCAGATCAATGAACATGAACTCAGACAGACTTCTAGGGAGAGAAGAAGATGGCATGTTATAGTTCATAGGGTCATGAAGAATGTGACTGACTGACCAACCTATAAAAAGAAATATTTGATTCAAGATATAAACCTCTTCCTACTGTTAAATGATCTGCCTCACTCAAGGCTGCCTTCATAATTGGTTCCCAGGTTGGGATAGAAGATAATTAAGTAATTGTCTTAAAGGTTCTCATTTTGCCTTGGTTCATCCAAGGTCTAGATCCACTTCTGTGGTTTTAAAAATGACCCAGAGAATAAAATCAGCCACTGAGGGAGGGAGTCTGTGCTGGATTCTGCTCATGATTCTAAGTTCCTACTCGGTTATCGGATTTAAGGGAATTGTCGACAATTAAAGAGATTTTCCTAAAGCTGAGATCCAACCCCTCTGCTCAGTAACATTCAATAGCTTCCCATTACTTCCTACAAAATTCTCTGTTTAGCATTCATAACATAATCTTCTTATACTTGCTCCCTACAACAAACTCTTTGATTGAGTGATTCTGGCCTTCTTGCTGTTCCATGAACAAGACACTACATCTCTTGGTTCATATCGTCTTCCCTGGTTGTCTCTAATGATTGGAAAGCTCTTCATTCCTCATCTTTGTCTTCTGGCTTCTTCAGCTTATTTTAAGTCTCAACTAAAGTCTCATCATCTTCAGAAAGTCTTCCCTTGTTTCTCGAAATTCTGGTGCCATCCCTTAGTCAATTATCTCCTATTTATTCTGTATACAGCTTGTTTGTATATATTTGTTGTCTCCCCAATAGATTGTGAGCTCCCTGAGGGCAGGACCTGTCTTTTGCTTACTATATACCTGACGCATAGTAGGTTGTTTAATAAATATTTAATTAATTTATTGACATATCTGAAGGGTTGATTTGTTGTAGGGACTTGTCTGTTTTATCCAGAGGCTAGTACTAAGATTGATGGATGGAACTGACAGTAAAGTAGTTTTAGCTTTAATGTAAAGAAATACTTCCAACAATTCAAACTCTCCAGAAATCCAATGATCTACTTGAAAGTTCACAGACCTAAAAGGAACTAGGAGTCCTACAAAGTACAATGTAGAGATTATTGAGCCCAACACTCTCATTTTAGGAAGGCAAGGAAACTGAGAATGAGGGAGTCTAAAGGATTTGTTCAAGATCACTCAGGTAGTAAGAATCAGAGGTAGAATCTGAACCCAGGTCCTCTGATTCCAAGCCCATGATTTTTCTACTACAGTACCACATATCTGCCCAATTATTGCCCTTTCTCATAGGAGATCTTCAAGCTAAGGATAAATGTAAGAGGGATTCTTGTTCAGGTTGAACCACAGAGCCTTTGGGGTCACTTCCAACTCTGAAAGCCTCTAATTCTTTATTCTCCTGAAGTCCGTTCTGATGTGAAAATCATCTCTACATTGAATTCTACATGAAGTACTTTTGGTTGGTATGTTGGAAGTATCTGAGAGAAACTTTTGTACTTTGTTTAAGAAATGCTTTATATTTATACTTATATTTATATATACTTATTTATACACTTATATTTATACATATATATATATATATTTATATATATAAATATATAAAATAAATAATATATATAATATATATTATTATATATAATATATTATATATATATTATAAATATAATATATAAAATAAATATAATATAATAAATTTATATATATATATATATATATATATATATATATATATATATATATATATATATATATATATATTTATGTTTTAGGAGTTAATTGAACAAACAGATTATGTATAGCTTTAGTGAACTTTATCAAGTGTTAAGTGTCTGAGGCTGGATTTGAACTCGGATCCTTCTGACTTCAGGGTTGGTGCTCTAACCACTGCACCACCTAGCTGCCCCTAGACAACATATATAATTGAAATCCTGGAGTGTTTCCTGGAGCATTAAGAAGTTGAAGGATCTTCTAAGGGTTACACAACCAGAATGTTGTTGAAGACCTCGGTTTTCCTGCCTCTCAGGACTTTCAGAGTCAAGATTAGATCAGTTTGCATTGGATTCCTGCTGTACAAATAGAGAAGCAAATGGATATATTCCTCTGATGACAATATTGATCATCAGGCCCCTAGACGAGTGAGAAAGTGGGACTCAATTAGAAATGGAAGGAAAAATCAGAGCACTGATCAGCTCTTCATCAATCAATCTTCCAGAAGAACAGGTTCAGGGATGCACTCTCTAGTTACCTCATCTTTTGTGGATGTGCAGCAAGAGAGAGAAGTATAATCTGTATACAGTGATGGGTGGGCAAATCAAAGTAACTGATGCCTGTAGGTGTCAAGCCATTAATCATTTCACAGGGCTCCAGTGCAGTGAAGAAAGCTTTGGATTTGGAGTGAGAAGACCTTTTTTGGCATCTTGGCTCTGTCTCTCATGACATCATAGCCCAGTGGCCAGAAGTACAATCAGGAAGATTTGACTTCATATCATTGCTAGTATTTATACAGTGCTTTAAGGTCCACAAAATACTTTATATGTGCTATATAATTTTTTTTGCTAGTAGATGATTCTTTTTAAAATTAAAGCTTTTATTTTCAAAACATATGCATGGATAGTTTTTCAACATTAATCCTTGCTTACCCTTGTGTTCCAATTTCCCCTCTTTTCCCCACCCACTACCCTAGATTGCAAGTAATCCAAAATATGTTAAACATGGTAAAATATATGTTAACTCCAATATATGCATACATATTTATATAATTATCTTGCTGCACAAGAAAAATCAAATTAAAAAGGAAAAACTGAGAAAGAAAATAAAAATGAAATATAAAAAATAAAACTAAAAAAATACAAAAAAGAGAAAAATATGCAAGCAAACAACAACAAAAAGAGCGAAAATGTTATGTTGTGATCCACCCTCAGTCCCTACAGTTCTCTCTCTGAGTGTAGGTGGCTCTCTTCATCACAAGATCATTGGAATTGGTCTGAATTATCTCTTTGTTGAAAAGAGCCATGTCCATCAGAATTGATCATCATACAATCTTGTTATTGTCGTGTACAATGATGTCCTGATTCTACATGTTTCACTCAGTTCATGTAAGTCTCTACAGGTCTCTCTGAAATCATCCTGTTGATCATTTCTTAAAGAGCAATAATATTACATAACATTCATAGACCATAACTTATTCAGCCATTCTCCAACTGATGGGCATCCACTCAGTTTCCAATTTCTTTGTGCTATATCAACTGAGCCTCACAACAATCCTGTGAGGTAAGCACTATGATTCACTCCCTTTTTACATAAGAGGAAACTGAGGTTGGAGGACATTAACTGACTTGTTTAGAGTCACAAAGCTAGTAAGTGTCTTAAGGAGGATTTAAATGTATGTCTTTCTGACTCAAAATCTGTCTTTACTTACTATACTATATATATATATACATACATACACATATATACATACATACATATATATGTATATATACATACATATACATACATATATAGTATATATATGTAAATATAATTTATATATATAATTTACATATATAAATATGTATATATTATATATATAATATATATAGTATATATATAAATTATATATTAAATATAATATATATATATGTAAATATAATTTCTTCATTTTGAGGGGCAGAATAGTAAACTGGAAAGAATGCTGGCTTTGGAGTCACAGACTGTTGTTTTTAGTCATTTTCAGTTGTATTCAATGCTTCTTGACCCGTTTTGGGGTTTTTCTTGGCAAAGATATTGGAACAGTTTGCCAATTCTTTCTTCAACTCATTTTAAAAATGATGAAACTGAGGCAAACAACGTTAAGTGACTTGCCAAGGGTATCAAGTGTCTGAGACTGGATTTGGATTCAGGTCTACCTGACTCTATCCACATAGGCATCCCTTGGAATCAGAGGACTGGAGTTAAAATCTTTTCCTCTTTCACTTACTACCTCTGTGACAATGGGCAAATCACTTCTCTGGTTCTCAGTTTTCTCATCTGTGAAATAGAATTAGTCTATGATGTTACAGACTTTCTAGTGCAGACTCCTCATTTTACAGATAAACAATTGAGGCACAGCAATGTTATAGGACAACCAGGATCACTTAGCTAGTAAGTGTCAGAAGTGGGATGGTTCTTTAATCTTAAGATGGGGATAAATAATGCCTATGATTCAAGTGAGGCTTGAACAAAATAGTGTGACAGAAAGCATCACAGACCTTAAAATGCCTGCTATTATGGCAAATAACCTTTAATTTCTCTGTGCCTCAGTTTCTCTATCTGTAAAATGAAGAAGTTGATTGGAATAGCCAAAATCTAAAGTCATTTCTATTTCTAAAGTTATAATCTTATATTGAATGAAATAGGTTTCTGTGGACAGAGACTGCCTTGCATAAGCAAATGAGACTCTTCTTTCTAGAGAGCTTTGTAGTTTGGGTTAGAGACCTCAGTGACTAATTAGATTTCCTTTGTTCTATTGGGGAGAAGAGTGGCAGAGGAAAGTATTCTTTTTTTTTTTTTTCTATTTCAAATTATGTTTGACCTGGTCTAAGATATAGCCCCAAAGATGAGAAAACTGACCATAATTAACAAGGCATTTTGGGCTGTTTTTCAAATGTTTGTCTGACAAAGGAAATGCACCATTTGCTCCTAAGTTATAAGGCTGGTTTCCATCTTCTCAGGCAAGTTTTTTTTTTTTTCCCTTAAGTGCTTCCTTCCAGCATGTTTCCTCTCTGCTTTTCTTGCCATAATGCTCAAATAGCAAGACTGGCTTTATCTGTGAGAATGTGAGCAGGTATCTGGGAAGGAAACCTGGGAAGACCACTTTTCTGTCTGAGAAGATTCAAAGAATCATAGGATTTAGAGCTGGAAGAGACCTGAAAGTTGGTATTTTTAATGTGAGTGTGTGTGTGTGTGTGTGTGTGTGTGTGTGTGTGTTTGTGTACATTCTTTCCACCTTTTTGACAATCTGCTAACACATATGGATCCTTTCTCAGAATTATATTTTTAAATGCACACTATAAAATCTACAGGATTACACTGGAAATCAATTATATGGAAATACAGTTATTAAATATGGAAAAGAATTTTTGTGAACACCAGTTTAAGAACCCCTCCTTTAGGGATGATTTGTCCAAGTTTCATTTTACATGTGGGAAAACTGATATCCACAGAAGTTATGTGAAGATCTGATGAATAAGTTGAGAAGTGAGTAGAATAGTAGTTGGAGATCTGATTTTGCAATGTAATTCAGATACTTAATAGTTGTGTGGCTCTGTTCAAGTCACCATCTCCGAGATGCAACTTCTTCCAATATAAAATGAGGACGTTGAACTTGTCCTCTTTTTAAATCTAAGGTGCTAATTCAAGTGAAATGGGTCTTTGTTGGTATGAGTGGATAATGGAAAATCTCTTATTTTTCTTGTGATCCTTATATTCAAAATACTCTTAGAGGATCAGGCTCCTGTCCTAAGGCAAAAATTCCTTCCTCTTAGGTCAGAGTTCTTGGGTGTGTGTGTGTGTGTGTGTGTGTGTGTGTGTGTGTGTGTGTGTGTGTATGTGTATATGTGGGGGCATAGACTCTTTTGGTAGTCTGGAGAAGTCTATGAATCCCTTCTCAGAGTCACATTTTTAAATGCATAAAGTAAAATAAATAGTATTGCAAAGGAAATAATTTATATTGAAATTTCTCTTTCCCTCTCTCTTCCCCCCCTCTCTTTTTCTGTCTCTATTTCTCTCCCTCCCTTTCCCCCTCTCTCTTTCCCTCCTTTATTTTTTCTCCCTTTCGTGTCTGTCTGTCTCTCTCTCTCTCTCTCTCTCTCTCTCTCTCTCTCTCTCTCTCTCTCTCTCTCTCTCTCATAGCAGAATTGTTTACCATTTTCTTCTCCAGTTCATTTTATAGATCAAGAAACTAAGACAAACAGGGTTAAGTGACTTGCCTAGGGTCACCTAGCTAATTAAGGTTTGAAGCTAGTTCTGAACTCACAAAGATGTAGCTTCCTGATTCCAGGTTCTTCCCATGGTGAGAAGCAAAATAATTTACTTAAAATAGTGGACATTGCGATTGTGCCCCAAGAGAAATTATCTTTTTATTTTTCTAATCTTTCCACCTCCTATTAAGCTCATTCCTACCCCTGTAGCTATTTCTCAGTTATGAGCTCAATTTAGTGCTGGAAATATCTGGATAAGAATTTGCCTATTACCATGGCAAGAGTGAATATGGTTTTAGTGTCTGGGAATTACTATTATAGGGTGAAAGCATATTAGTCTGGCATAGGGGATGAGCTCTGCCCTTTTTTTGAAAGAGTATGACTTATCCAGAGTCTGTAAACCAAGCATTATTAGGAGTGAAGAAATTTCCAAGCACTATATCAGTAAGCCTATATTCATACCTGACATTTGATCTCAGCAGGAGGGAAAGAGAAATCTCAAAGTTGCCAAAATCCCTGAAAGCTATTTCCTTATGTGCTAGTTTTGCTCCCCCTATTTTAACTTTTTTTTCCTCTCATCTCTTTCTTTCTATCTTTGTATTTTAAGTCATGCTGCTAAAATGCAGGTTTGACCATGTCATCCCACTCAAGAAGCTTCAGTGGCTCCCTATGGATCTCTATGATAAAATGAAAACTCCTTTGGTTAGTATTTAAAGCCCTTTCAGATTCTCTCTTTCACCTATTTATATTTTAAATATAAATCTGTTCCCCTCATTTCCTTTGCTTTCTTTTAGCAACCTGGCTCCCACACAAACTTTGGGTGAGAGTGGTAGGACTGTGCATGCTGCTGAATACAAGAAAGGAGATATATGACTCTTAATCCATAGAAAAAAGGTTGCTGTAATATTGCAGACCCACATAAGAGATGGAATTAGTTTTGTTGCTTTTTTGGAGAGACATGAATGATCACAAGACTCTTTGGGAAAAAAAAAAAGACAGACTTTGGAAACTGCACACATATAAGGGAGCAGGATCTTCAATATGTCACTGATTTTCAGTTGGCCTCCCTAGAGACTTTGGAAAGATAACTTTCCCTTGGGTGGGATTAAGATTTCCCTGTTTTATTTTGGGCAGAAATCTCGTATTACTTCCAGCCAAGGAACTTATTCACAGTCGTATAGTCACTTAATGTGAAGTTTCAATTATTTTCTGTTTGTTATTTTCTATAGGTAAAAAGGTTTATTTGCTACTCACTAATCATGAATGTCTTTTGTGTAATCAGCATTTAGTAGACTACTTACATCCTTGCTGTCCCCTGTATAAAATATTACACCTCCATCTTTTGTGCCTTTATCTAAGCTCTCCCTCATCCCTAGAATATTTTTCTTTCTCACATCTAGCTTTTATTCAAGACTTCATTCAAGTACTACTTCCTCTTCAAGGTCTTTTTGAATGGTCTCTGCTGCCCCTCAAAATTATTTTATACTTTACACTTTCATTGACTTACTATATTTATCTATGTACATGTTGTTTCATCCTAAAAGAATCTAAACATCTTAAGAGCTTCTTGCTTTATTTGTGCATCATCAGCACTTAGCACTTTGCTTGACATATAATAGATACTTTATAAACACTTAAAAAGTTAAAGTTAATTAAAAGTTTAAAAAGATTAAAAAATTAAATTGTAACTCCCTGCCTCCTGGTCATTAAACATCTTGCAAAAGAAAAGCAGATGATGCAATATTGAAGTATTAAGCTATTAGAATGTTGACTTTTTATACTTTTTATATTACATTTTTATACTTAAATTAATTCCTCATAATTATTGAATGTCTACTATGAGTCCAGCATTATATTAGACACTTTGGGGTATAACAGGACGTTTAAGACTTGATCCCTACTCTCTGAAAGTTTACAAAAAATTGGAGAGAGGACCTGTGGAAAGGTAAATAAGATTACAAAGCATGATATCAAGTGAAGGGGAGAGCCAACAAGCAATATGAGTTGGAAGAATAGGAGAAAGGGGCCTGGGTTTGGAGTCGCAGGACATAAATTATGTTTTTGCTTCTGTGATCTGCTAAGAATATGATTTTTGAAAACGTATTTCCTTTCTCTGGCCCCATATTTCCTTCTCTGTCAAGTGAAAGGTATTGGGTTTGTATTGGGTATAGTGCCTTCTATGTCTAAATCCCATGGTCCTATGATTTTGGAAGAGCAGATTATGATTATTCTGGAGTGGCAGTGAAGGCTTAGCCAAGAAACTGAGCCCTGAGTTGAGATTGGAGAGGAGGCAAAGAAAAAAAAGTTGACAAAACATCATCTTTCAGAATAGGGGTGGGATCTGTGATCACCTGGTTTCTCTACTCTCATTAGAAGCATCTCTAGAAAAACATGATTATATGGAGATGGCTGGAATACCCAGTGTAGTGTCTGGAATAGATATAAAACAGCCCGAATGTATTCAAACAGGTAAATGAAAATTGCATCTCCGCTGAGGGAAAGTGAGATCCTAATGGATTTGTTCTCATAGTGAATAATAATGTTGAACATAGGAAAGTGTTGATGTAATAAACATCTGAATAAATATTGTGCTCTAGTCCATTACTTCTGAGGGTGTTCATTCAAACAATTAAGAATATCAGGCAGGGAGAGGCAAGCATCTTGGTTATCTTCAGAAAAGTGAATAATTGGTTAGATGTTTCTGTAGCTTTCTCTGATCACAAGCAGTGTGGGGCAGCTCCTACTGCCGAAGAATGGAATAGAAAGTCATCCGTTTGGTAGTGAAAACTCTTCATACCCTAGTCCATTTTTACTCTTTTTGTCTTTTTATATATACATATGATATGTGATCTAATACACTGGTCTACTAGCTGCTCCTTTTATAAGAAATTGCATTTCCCTCATCCAGCTTTTTGTACTAGTTATCCCAGCAGTCCATATATGGATTAGTGATGGTGTTATCTACATGTGCATCCTACTTATAATGATGTCTCTCCATGTGGTTAGGCGCAGTGGTCCTCAAACTTTTTAAATAGGGGCCCAGTTCCCTGTCCCTCAGACTGTGGGAGGGCCGGACTATAGTAAAAACAAAGGCTCACACTCTGTCTCTGCCACTCAGCCCATTTGCTATAACCTAGCGGGCCACATAAATGTCCTCAGAGGGCCGCATGTGGCCTGCGGGCCATAGTTTGAGAACACCTGGGCTAGAGGGTTTGCTTCTGGGAGAATCAAGGCAATAAATTGATAGGCATCCACTTGGTTTCCAGTTTTTGGTCACCACAAAAAGGGCTGCTTTGAAAATTTTGTAATACATGGGGTCTATCTGCCCATGACTTTACTGGGATATATGTCCAGCAGTATACATTCTAGGATTTAACATTAGAAATGACTACAGAGATCATGAAATTCAACCCTTTCATTTTACAGATGAATAAATGGAGGCCCCAAGGTGGATAAGTGACTTGTGGAAAGTCACACAGGTAATAAGTAGAAGTGCTAGGATTGAAACTGAAGGCTGTTTACTCCAAATGCCATGTTCTTTCCACCATGCTATTCCTCCTGCATATATTTTAAAATGAAATTTCTGCTTTTGAAATTGTAAGTGCTTGGATTCTAAGGCTCTTATCTGGGGGCCACTTTCCTGAGGGTGTTCAAACAAGCTACCTGTAGCTGATGAATAATACCCTGTAAAATCTGTCAGTTATGTTCCTGACATAAAGGTTGAGCTGAGAGTCCTATGGGTAGTAATCACCACTATTGTAAATTCCTACTCTTTGAAGATGGATAGCCCTATAAATTGACTACCTTTCAGTTTCTGAATTACAGTAAATATATAAGACTGGCTTGCTTTCAAACACTCTGATTTGAACAACGTGATACTCTAATATTGAAGGAGGTTCTTGCTTGTGAACATAGAGGCTTCTTTAAAAAAAGGTAAAAGATGGATCAATTCCTTGACTGAGGTTTTTATGAAAAGAAAACTGGAATTGTCAAGTTCCTTTTTCATTCAGTTTGCTATTAAAAATGGCTAATATATTTACAGGTTTAGAATCAGAAAGGACCCAAAGATCATCTCATTCAGTTTCCTCTTTTTCAAAAGAAGAAATAGATACCCCAAAGAAGGAAAGTTAGTCATTGAATATCTTTTTTTCCTCTTATTTCTAATGGCCTTTCTGCAATTCTCTTGCTGTCTTTTTTTGTGTGAAATCTCTTTCCAAAATCATAGTTCTTAGTAATAATTTTAATAATATTAATGAGTCAATAGGTAATAAACATTTTTAAGCACCTACTTTGTGTCAAGGCACTGTGATCAGTGCTAAGGGTAAAAACATGGGTAAAAAGAAAGACAGCTCCTGCCTACAAGAAGCATACAATCTAACATGAGAAGGCAATACCAAAAAGGAAGCTGAAAAGTGATTGGAGGGAGAACGGAGAAAGAAATTACCATGAGTATATATGGGATATTCATAGCATTGTGGCTGGTGGGAAATGAGGAGCTGAGTGAACTCATTCAACTTGAAGTGGAAGTTTTGGAGCTCTAGGCTCCACCCTCTCATCAGATAGTATAGTTAAAGGATCAGAGAACACTTATGAAATGGGAGTACCAAGGGGGATTACATTTTGTAAGGTGATGAAATTTCCTAGTGATGATATTGCTGGGGCATGAGGGTATGGCAGAGAAGTCCACAAATGTTGAAAAGCAATACAGTCAGTGAGAAATGAAAATAATAACAAACACCAATGGCTTTGTCATCTCATCAATTATGACTGTTACTTCTAATAATGTAGGAGGCAAGCCATCTATCCATCTTGTACAATGTTTGTCTATGACTTCCCATAAGTTTATAGCAGGGAATCAACAACGTGCTGAGGAACATCTTTGCTTTTTCCTGAGATCTTCAGGATGCTAATGGACCTCAGACTACTTGGCTTTGTCATATAACCTGTATTCCTTCTTTTTTAAACGCTTGTTTCCTTGATGACAGCTTTGATTCCAGTGTTTTGCAAGTCTTCTTTGTTGGGTATTATAGCCTATTCACACTAACCATGTTTCTCTCCAGTGACTTCCGAGTGATCTTTAATTTTTGAGAGATTTTAATGTTCCACTATGATGCATCATCAGAAGGATATTTATCCTGAGAAGATAGATCCTTATATTTGTGAGAAGTGTGGAGTCAGTAAAGGAATTTTATATTTTCTCAATAGCAATTCAGATGGCTTTGCTCCTCCTGTTTAATTCTGAACTTATCTTCATAGACTATATATCATTTCTGTCTAAGATATGTTACTCCCTATCTCTTTTCCCCTCCCTCCTTCCCTCCCTCTCTTTCTTTCCCTTCCTCCTTCTCTCTCTCTCTCTCTCTCTCTCTCTCTCTCTCTCTCTCTCTCTCTCTCTTTCCCTCTCTCTCTCTCTCTCCCTCTTCTCTCTCCCTCTTCTCTCTCCCTCTTCTCTCTCTCTCCCTCTTCTCTCTCTCTCTTTCGGTCTCTCTATCTCTGTCTGTTCTCTGTCTCTCTCTCTCTTGTTGTGCTTGTGGGTAGCGTGGATACTAGACCTGTGATTTCATGAACATAGAGAACTGACAGAAGAAGAAATAATCTCTTAATTTGGATTGAAATTTTCTCTTTCTTTGTGAGTTGCCAAGGATATTGAGAAGTCAAGTGATTTGACCAGCATCACATAGTGTGTAAGTGTCTTGAGCCCTGCATCCATCTCATGCTACCTTTTATATATATATATATATATATATGTGTGTGTGTGTGTGTGTGTGTGTGTGTGTGTGTGTGTGTGTGTGGTTGTATACACATATTATTCTTTGTTTTTTCTTAGAGAAATAAAAGTGGGGTTATATACACATAATGGACACACATGTTGTTATAAAAGTTATATAGGATGAACACCTGCTTCTTGTTATAATAAAGACACTAGGGATAGCCAGATGGTGCAGTGGGTAGTTCCAAGCCTGGAATCAGGAAGATCTGAATTCAAATCCAGCCCCAAACATCTATTAGCTGTGTGATTCTGGGCAAGTCACTTAATCCAGTTTGCCTCAGCATTCTCATCTGTAAAATGAGCTGGAGAGCTGGAGAAGGAAATGGCAAATCATTCCACTATCTTTGTCAATAAAACTCCTAAAGAGGCCTTGAAAAATTGTTCAATCATTTCAGTCATGTCCAATGACATAACAACAACAGTAATAATAGAGGGACTCATGCTGGGGGGGTCTTAAGATCAGATCACACTAGCAATTACAGAAAGGTTATCCTGAAGGAGTCCAGATATGCAATTACTGAGTGATCCATATATGTCATGAAGTTTGAAAAACATCCAAATATTATTCCTGGGTACAAAAAGGTTAAAATCTACTTGATACTTAGAAAGATACTATGAGATATCTAGATATATTCCGGGAGTCCACTCTCTTTTATAAATTCCCTGATAGCAAATTCCTATATCGCGAATTCAGACCTCAAAATATATCTGAAAAAGTAGAAATAGATTGTACTAGAACCAGAGCATTATTGTGCATTATTGCACACAATCCAGGTATTGTAATGATCTATAAATAATGTTGCCAACTCAAATATTCAATCTCCAAACTATGTAAAAGGGAAACCTTTCAAAATACAGAGACCTAGCAGAACTCAAGAGCAGGAGGGGGCAGGATAAGTCACATGTCATTCTTGATACTGCTGGAGAGGTATCAGAGTTGCTGTCAATAAATCTATAAAAGATGAGCTAACCTCCAAAAGTAATTATTCAATTGTAAAAACCAATGATGGTATCCATCTGTGAAAGAGTCCTCAGAACATTAAAGACTCCCGTATAATAGCAAGAAACTCACTTGCCATTGGAATGTTTTTCTCTGAATCTCTTCAAAATGGATGAAAAGACAAGATGACAATGATGATGATAGAAATAAATTATATTTATATAATATTATTAATATATACTGAGCCATCAAGATGAGGAAGAACTTTGAATTCATTCCAGGTAGGGAAAAGTTGAAAGAAATGGAGGATACAGGTTTTAGGGGGGGATAAGGACAATTTTCTTTAATTATGTGAAGGACAGTTGTGTAGAAGGGGGGGGATCAATTTTATTTTCTTTGACCCTACAGGAAAGAATCAGAAGCAATGGGTGTACTTGAAAAGAGGCATATTTTGGTTTTAAGCAAGGAAAAACTTTAAAAAATATTATCTTTTTCATGTCACTTGCATTTTTGGATATCTTTTTCCCCTCTAGCTCCAGTAGACTAGCTTGCTTGCAACAATAAATAAATAAAGTGAAAAAGAGCAGTTCATTAAAATCAATCAAGTTTACAATGGCTAACACTATATATGAAACATTCCATATTCATGCTATCCCACCATTGTGGAAAAAAAAAAGGAAGTGGATTTTCTCAATTTTTTTCTGGGTCCAAGCTTAGGGAGGAAAAAAAAAACACACATTAACAATTAGAGCTTTCAAAAAGTTCAAGAGGGGTAGTTGGATGTCCCTAATTATAGGTATTCTAATAGAAACTAGATAATCACTTGTCAAATGTTACATAATGGGGATTCTTTTTTGTATGAATTCATCTAGAGAGTGCTAAGGTCTCGTCTCTTCAAATTGTGAGGTCCCATAATTCTGTGTTTCTGTGTCACACTCTTATATAATGCTTTATGAAATACTTTACAGTCCTGTAAAGCACCACAAGAACCTTGTAAGACAGGTATTTCAATTTTTATTTTCTTTTTCACAAGAGAGGAAAATTGAGGGTTTATAGAGAAAAGGACATTTGATCAGAGTCACACACAGAGAATGTCTGAGGCAATATCTGAACCCAGGTTTTCTGCAGAATTCTGATCTATTTTGATTGGGTCCACTGCAAATTTATTTCACATAACTTTAACTGGATCCTATTGTGTCCCCCTTATCAATTCACTGTCTTCCCCACCACAGAGACTCTTTCAAAAATTTTTAATCCACCCTCAAACTTTTCTTGCCGTATTTTACAGAAAACCATAAGGACATTTGACATGAGCTCCTTCTTTCCCCCCTTTTCCAATCTCCTACCACTTTCCGTCCTTATATACTCCTTCAACCCTATTTCATATGATGAAGTGATCTTATGCTTTCCCATGGCTACTCTCCACTTGTTCCAGTGATCTTATTTTATTCTGGATCCTCCAACAAAAGGACTATCTCTTCCTCTCTAATTCTCTCATCTCCACTCTTTCCACTTTTTATATTCTCTTTGTCTCTGCCTTTAGCCCTCACTCTTTCTCCCTCTCTCTCCCTTTCTCCCCTCTCCTTCCCTCCCTCCCTCCCCTCTTCTCTCTTTCTTTCTCTCCCCCCCTATGTCTCTCTTCCACCTCTCTTCCCACATCCCGCATTAGTTGTGGCCAAGAGTTGTTAATTTCATCTTTATAACATCTCTCATATATACCTCCTTCTTCCCTCTAATACTAACCCCCATCTGGTATGGGCCATCCTCATCTCCCACCTGAAAAATCACAACAACCTGCTGGAAATCTATCTGTATCAAGTATCTCCCCGTTCCACTCCATCCTCCATTCAGCCACTGAAATGATTCTCCTAAAGTGCAAGTCTGATCATGTCACCATTCCTCTCCACTCAATATAGTCTGGTGGTTTCCAATTGCCTCCAGGAGCAAATGCAAACTTCCCTGGCATTCAAAGCCTTTCATAATCTAACCCTCTTCTAACTTTCTAGACTTCTTGTACTTTACTCCCTGACATATTCTCTCCTATCCAGTGACACGGGACTCTTGGCTATTCTATGAACGAAATACTCCAGGCATTTTCTCTGGCAGTCCCCCATGTCTGGAACTCTCTCCCTCCTTAACTCCAACTATTGAAATCTCTGGCTTTCCTTAAGTCCCAACTAAAATCTCACCTTCTACAGGAAGCCTTCCCTAACCCCTTTTAATTCCATTGTCTTCTCTATTTTAATTATTTCCCATTTGTCCTGTATATTGCTTGTTTTGCATGTATTTGTTGGCGTGTTGTCTCCCTATTAGCTCCTTGATGGCAGAACTGTCATTTGCCTCTTTTCTTATCTCTTCAGTTTAGCCCCAAATGCCTGGGACATAGCATGCATTTAATGAATGTTTATTGATTGATTGATTCATAATACTACTGCTGCCTTTCAAATTTGTGTCATACTTTACATACATTATCTCATTTCAGTTTCATAACAACCAGGAGGGGGAAGGGAAACTGAGGCTTCGAGAGGTTGCACCTGCAGGTTGAAATTATAGTTGACATGATTGTATGTTCATCGTGCCAGCATTCTCATGGCCCTAGGCTCTCAGAGACTGGCGATAAAAATAATTTGTTGGCAGAATGTTGATAAAGGCCTGCTTATTGCAAGCTGTAAATTAAAAGTGAACACTTCCACCTTTATTTTCTACCCAGGGAACAATAAGTGCTCCCTCCGAACTCAAAGGAAAAGGAAAGCAGGATATAGAGCAATCATTCAACTTCCCTAGTCTTCCCAGCAACCTCATAAAAATTAAGGAATAATTTTTCAAAGAGATAAGGGCTTTAGGGACATTAAAATCAAAACAATGGAATTGTTCTTGCCCAGAGGAGGTGAGCACAGGATGGGAAGGGATTTCTTCTCCCATTTTTAATTTACAAGAACCTTGTAAACTACAAATTAAAGGAGCCAGCTCCATTCACAAGGCTTGATTCATTAAGCCTTTATTTACCCTTAATGCCTCCAAAGAAAAATAATTTGCTTACTGAACATGAACTATGGTCTCTGAACACATGGTTTCCCCAACAAATCTCTAGTCCTGGATTAAAATTGGTGTTGGTTTGAACTGAGCATTCACTGAAGGACAAGGAGAGCACCGCAGTAGCAAATATTCTGTTACTGGGTGGGTGAAAAAGCACTGTTTGGAAAAGAGAGATATGGCAGCATCCAGTCGTGGAATGCCATGTGTTGTGTTACATGTCTCCTGTGGCTGAAATGGAGAGAACCATCTGCTCAGAATGGTTGAGCTGTCAGGCCTGGAGGCTGGGATAGATGGGATGACCACTTGAAGTCCCCTCCAGCTCAAGTCTGTGACCATCTGACACACAGTGTTTTTTCTTTCTACCAATCTTGAATCATTCATGTCCAAGAGACTTTAAAATATCAAATAAATGATTTTGTCCATTTGGTTCTGTGGATTCTGAAAAGGCAGGTGTTTTCCATTAATCTTGTTTTGTGGATGATTGATTAATTGTTTGTGTCTGTGTGAGTCTGAGAGACAGACAGACAGATAGAAAGAAATATACACACATAAGGGGGAAGAGAGGGAGAGAGACGCAGGGAGAGAGACAGAGAGATAGAGATAGAGACAAGAGAGACAGAGACACACATACAGATACATACACAGAGAGAGAAGAGAGAGAGAGAGAGGGAGGAGAAAGAACAGAGAGAAAAAAGAGAGGAGAGAGAGGAGAAAGAGAGGAAAGAGAGAGAAGGAGAGAGAAAGAGGAGAAAGAAAGGAAAGAGAGAGGGAGAGAGAGGGAAAGAGAAGAAGAGAGAGGGAGAGAGAGAAAAGAGAGACATAGAGAGATAGAGAGAGGAGAAAGAGAGGAAAGAGAGAGAAGGAGAGAGAGAGGAGGGAGAGAAAGAGGAGAGAGAAAGAAAGGAGAGAGAGAAGGAAAGAGAAGAAGAGAGAGGGAAAGAGAGGAAAGAGAGAGGAGAGGGAAAGAGGAGAAAGAAAGGAGAGAGAGAGGGAGAGAGAGGGAAAGAGAAGAAGAGAGAGGGAGGAGAGAGAGAGAGAAAGAGAGGAAAGAGAGAGAAGGAGAGAGAGAGGAGGGAGAGAGAGGAGAAAGAGGAGAGAGAAAGAAAGGAGAGAGAGAGGGAAAGAGAAGAGAGAGAGAAAAGAGAGACACAGAGAGATGGAGAGAGAAACACACACAGAGAGAGACATAGAATCAGTTACAGAGAGAAAGTGAGCATAGATTGTGAACTCAGTCTTCAGAAGGCATCTTACTAGTAAGCAAACTTCTATTTATTGAATTGGAGGGAACAAGGAGGGAAAATCCTTTTTCTCTGCAGACATTAGACTGATGGACTTACAGTCAGAAGAATCTGAATTTGGAATCTGTCTCTAATACTATATGGCTATAGGACATTCATGTAAGCTCTTTGAGCCTCAGTTTTGTAAAAATGAGAATGATAAATATTTGTAGTGTCTGCATCAGTGAGCTATTATGTGGATTATGAGATAATGTTCCTAATGCTCTTTGCAAATTTCAGAGTTAGAAAAGCTAACATTATAAAGAGAACCATGGGAAAATTTTTACAGGAGGAGAAGCTTAAATTTTATTTTTCCTCTCTCTACTCAGTATATCTGTATTGTGTATACAGGTATAGAGGTACCTATACATACACATATGTGTATATAAACACATATATACAAGTTTGTTTCTATGGATAGAATGTAAACTCCTTGAAAGAAGGAACTTTTTAGATTGATTTTTTTTTGTAACCCCATTCCCTAGCTAAGTGCCTGACACATAGTGAGTTCTTAATAAATGTTTATTGAGTGATTCTGTTGTTTTCAACTTTTCTTCCTATGTGTGTGTGTGTGTGTGTGTGTATTTGTGTGTTTGTATGTGAGACCCTGTGTGTAAGCTTAGCTCCAGTTAAACTTCATAAGAATCTTCTATCAAAACTTTGCACCAGAATACAAATTCTAATTACCTTATTCACAACTCCAACAGTTTATTACATTTACAAGCTCATATCTAGCTGAAAAATGAAAATTCTGACCCTCATTAGAGGAATTTCAAGCAGCAGATGAGGGACAAGGTTCCTTCCTAGGTGGATAGTCGCTTAGTCTATCTAGAATAGGTCCTGGACTTGTTATAATGCATTTAAGTCATAGCAAAATTCAGGACTAAATGTTCCCTGCTTTGTGACTGACAAGTTTTCATAGAACAGAAATTATGTTTGTATGTGTATGTGTATATATGTATATATATATATAATATACTTGTGTACACATGCGTATATGAATGCACACACATGCACATATATGTAATTATGAATGCCAATATGAACGACAATGTTAATTGCTAAGAAATCTGTAAAAAGAAATGAAACAGAAAAAGTTATAAAAATAGAATATAATACATATATAATATTTATATATCTATATTTATGTGACTATGGAGACACTTATCAGTTACTGACTTTGTTATGTTTCAGAACAGACATTTGCGATGTTTAGTTGTTTCAGCATTTGACTATTTAAATTCCTTGCCCAAAGGTCTAATGGAACATATTCAGCACTTTCTGTCCATCTGTTGCTGTTTCTACCTAAAGATTCCATCTTCCTTCCTTTTTTCCCCCTTCTGAGAAAAATCTGGCTATTTGTGCAGAAGGAATTTTGATCTTCTAGTAACTGGTCCCTTTCCAGTTCTAAGCAATATTGCTAGAAGTCAAACTGCCAGGATGACGCATTAGCAACTGGAATGGGATCATACAGTTACAAGTATGTACAAGTATGTAAATATGAGAGGCATGGGGGCAGCTAGATGGTAGAGCGATAGAGCATCAGCCCTGAAGTCAGGAGGCCCTGAGTTCAAATGTGACCTCAGACACTTACCACTTCCTAGATGTGTGACTCTGTGCAAGTCAGTTAACCAATTATCTCAGTAAAAAAAAAATGAGAGACATATATATATTTTTTTTAAGCAGGGTTTCACTAAAGGGTTTGGATTTTCATCAGAAATGCAAGGTTACCAATTAAAGTCTCTCTTGCTGCTTGAACTTGGCTTTGTTTATTTAGGAAAACTTTAGAACCATGGATAGCTCCACACAAATAGTGAGCCTGAAGAGTTTACTCAATTTTTTTTCTTTTCTTTTCTTTTTCTTTTCTTTTCTTTTTTTTTTTCTTTTTTAATTTTTTTTTTTTGAGTGGGGAAGAGATCCAGATTTTGAAGGCAGGAAATGAAGGAACTGGATGAAGCCTATTTCTTTCTCCCTTTCCCCATATTCTATCCCCTTAACTTAAAAAATATTTAACACAGATTGGAAGGAGCTTCAGGAATATTTAATTTAATCCAAATGTGAAAAATAGCTGAAACCCTGTCATGTTTTAGCAAATAGCAAAGAAGAAAAACTCTAAACCCAAATACCTTGTGATAATAAGCCACACAGTAGTCACTGAAGCTTAAAAGACATCAACTCTTTTGTACTTGATTTCCTTCTTCCCAGCACATCCTGTGATCAACTTGGAAAGAATTCAATCTTTCTACAGTTTCCAGTTCATGAAATGGCTGCATTCAATGATGTGGAACTCCTGTTTTCTGCAAAAAGCTGTGGGTGGGGAGCATTTGAAAGTACTATCCTAGTCTCTAAACCCTGTTGGGAGAACAGAAGAATATTTGATTAGCCAGGTCAACCCTTAGGGAGCTGACTCTTGGGAAGTAACATTTTGGCTGATCCACTTCCATTCCCATGGGAAAAAACAATTGTATAATGATAAAACTTGGGAAGCCAATTCTCTGTAATAATAATCATTCCTAATCCTATGGTACTTACTAGGAATTTAAATATACTTTCCTTAAAATGCTCGTGTGAGTTAAGTAGGATAGATAGTGTCATCATCTCCACTTAACAGATGAAAAAATTGAGACTCTGGGAGATTGTAACTTGCTATATGGAACCCATATAGAAAGAACCAGAGGCTGAATCAAATCAAGACTTCTGATTGCCCAGAACCTTTTATTTTCCAGCTAAATGGCAGAGTAGTTAGATAAAGTGTTAGACTCACAATCAGGAATCCTTGTGTTTAAATTCTGCCTAAAAGGATAATTAGCTATGTAACTCTTATGTGACCCTAGGTAACTTTTGTTGTCCCCATTGTTATCATCTGTAAAATGGAGATGATAATAGCCAGTACTTCGTGGTGTTGTTGTGAGGTTTGAGTGAGATGTTATGTAAAGTTCCTTGCAAACCTTAAAGTGCTATACAAATGCTAGCTATTATTTCCACAACATCGCACTTGCTTTTACAAGAGGAAACATTAGCAAATAGTTCTCCAGTTGATATCCCCTGTGATTCCTGTCTCCTTTTTGACATTATTCTTATGATGAGAGGAGGCTGGGTCATGCTGAGATGGTTTGGGTCCTCTAAAATAAAGAAGATTATGGTGAGAAGATATCCCTCATATTCTCATCTTGGGTGACCTTCTACCAACTTCAGACCAAAGCCATCAGTCCCTCATTTGAACCAAGAGCACCCTACCACCTAATCATGCCTTCCTTTCATCTAATTATGTCCTGGGGATATAGCTTCTATTCTTGCTTTGTATTGCCACTTAATTTATGTGCTTTTGTTACATGGCAACCCAGTGAAAGCAGAGATGGATCTTATTTTCCATACTGATCATAGAATCTTTGGATCATTCACTTAACTCTGTAAGAAATCTTAGAGGACATATAGCTTAACTCTATTTTATAGATGGTAAAATCAGTTGATACCCATTTACTAAGTATTTCTTATAGTGCAAACACTGTACTAAACATTGGTGATAGAGAGGAAGATAAAAACTCATCCCCTGACCTCAAGAAGCTCTCATTCTAATGAGCCTAGAAAGGTAAGTCATTTGGCTCATGTCAAAATTCAGTTAACAGTAAAGTTGGGATTAGTTCTCAGGGTTTCTTCTTTTTAAAAGATGTTTTATTTTTCTCAATTAAAATAAAATCATTTTGAAATATTTTTAGAAGAATTTTTCATAATTTCCAAATTCCCTCCCTCCTTCTCTTCTCTCTCTCCTGAGAGGGAAAACAAGCACTTTGATAAATATTATAAATGTGAAGTCATGTAAAGCATTTCAATATCAACGATATTGTAAAAAAAAAATAGAGACCAAAATAAAAGAAGGTGAAAAGTATGCTTTGATCTATATTCAGACTATATCACTTCTTTTTTTGGTGGTGGTTTACGTTTTTAATCGTGAATTCTTTGGCATTACTTTGGATCATTGTATTAATCAGAATAGCTAAATCATTCACAGATCATCATCCTGGTTCTGTGCACTCCACTTTGCATCACTTCATGTAAAGTTTTTTAAGTTTTTTTGAAAGTATCCTGCAAAAGCCAAGCAAAATAATATTCCATCACAAGAATATAGTACAACTTTGAACCCAGGTTTTCTAACTTCAATCCAATGCTCTTTGTCTTTAAAGCACAGCTCCCACCAGCAGAGATTTTTTAGCTGAATTTCCTGCATGTAGGTAAATTACAAAAGTCAGCACATTTAGAGTGAGCTTCAATGGCTGAGTCTTGTTTTAAAAAAAAGTTTTGATTATACAGATTATTTTTAATTGGCCAAGTATTAATTGTGACTAACTAGGACAATATTAGAAACAGAGTAGATGTTTAAATAATGTTGCCAAGGGCAGTTAGATGATGCAGTGGATAGAGTACCAGGCCTGAAGCCAGGAAGACATCTTCCTGAGTTCAAGTCTGATTTCAGACAATTATTAGCTGTGTGACTCTGGGCAAACCATTTTGTCTGCCTGTTTCTTCATCTGTAAAATAAGCCTGAGAAGCAAATGGCAAACCACTCATGATAAGCTGGATACAACTGAAAACATCTGAACAACAAAATCAGTGTTGCGGCTGAGTCAGGAACCCCCGGAGCGATGGGGATCATAGAGAACACGAGAGCTCTCTTCATGTATTTGGAGGTCATTATATGGAAAAGGATTAGATTTGTTGTTTGATTTCAGAGGGAGAAACTGGGGACATTAGATGGTAAATTGTGAATATGCAAACTATGATAGTAGAGAAAAGAAAACAACTTGCCAATAATATTTAAAACTCTAAAGCAGAGTGAAGTGTTTCTGGAGATGGTGGGTTCCAGCTCAATGGAAGTCTTTAAGAAGAGACTGGATGACTACTTGCCAGTTATATTATACTGGTATTTTGGTACTCATAGGGTTGAGTTTTTTTTTTTTTTTTTTTTTTTTTTTTTTTTTTTTTGCAGGCATAGGTTGGACTGGATGGCAACTGGGAGATCCCTTCCTAAGTTACAATTCTGTGATGTATATAGCTTTATCTCTTCTTTTCATTTGACATAGGTTTTGCCTTTGCTTTAATTGGTTAATGGACTATGTAAACAATTGATCTGGAATCGACTTTTCAATCAGTATTAGTCACTTTCTATTAAGATATAATCACTTTCATTTTTGTCATATTATTCAGCACAGATCAATCAGGTCTATTGCCTTCAAGCTCTCTTCTGAATAAAATATTGATGATACACATATGTGAGGATTCCTTATAATTTATAAACCTTTGGCCTCTTTGATCTTTTAATCTTGAACCACATTTTCTGCCCTCTTTGTCATCATTCTCTCTTATTTCACCTTTATTTTGAAATCATTGAGTATCGATGTTGATTTTCTTTGGAGAGTAATGCTCTTTATAGAATTATTATCCTGTATCTTAATTTTCTGCAGCAGATATTGGTGTATCAGCTGTAATTATTGTTATAATGTCTTTTTCTTATGTTCATCATAAGTTCATCAAGGTGAGATCATCAACATGATATAAAAACTGCACAGCAATATGTATGTTTATATTTGTATATTATACGTTCATAGGTCAAATATACTGACTGACCACATAATGAATGCTTGACACATATTTTCTCTCTCTCCATTATCATCATCATCATCTTCTCCTCCTCCTCCTCCTGTTCCTCTTCCTTCTCCTCCTCCTCCTCCTCCTCCTCCTGCTACTGCTACTACTACATCATTCTTTTTCCCCTCCCTCCCTTTCTCTTTCTCCCCCCTCACTTCCTTTCTCTCTCTCTGTCTCTGTCTCTCTGCTTCTTTCTATCACTCTGTGTCTCTCTCTGTCTCTCTGCTTCTCTCTATCACTCTGTGTCTCTATCTCTCTGTCTCTCTCTCTCTCTCTCTCTCTCTCTCTCTCTCTCTCTCTCTCTCTCTCTCTCTCTTCTCTCTCCTCTATCTGTCTGTCTCTCTCCCTCTTCCTTCCTCTCCCTATCTTCTTATTTATTGCTGGGAGGGACCTCAGTGCTCCTCATGTCTAATCCCCTCATTGTATAGATAAACAAAATGAGGTAAATTAGTCAGGTAAATTAAATGACTTTTCCCAAGGTAACATAATAAGTACCTGAGGTTGACTGATCTCAGACTCCCAGTTTCAAAGCCAACTCTTTTTCTACTACATTTTGTGCAGGACATTCATACTTACTTTTACCTCAATGAAACAATAATCTTATCAATGTTCCCTTTTTTGGGGCAAATAACAATTTCTTCACACTCTTGATCTATGTCATACACCATGTTGAAGATTTTGCCTAATCTTTCCAATAGACTAGATATTTTCTTTGAGTTCTTCTGAAACTTTTTGGGCATCAGTGCAGCGCCGAGCAGTCCCTATCTATCTTTTTTTATTATTATAGCTTTTTATTGACAGAACTAAGCATGGGTAATTTCTCAACACTGACCCTCGCAAACACTTCTGTTCCAACTTTTCCCTTCCTTCCCTCCACCTCCTCCCCTAGCTGGCAGGCAATCCCATACATATTAACCATGTTAAAGTATTTGTTAAATACAATATATCTATACCTATTTATACAGTTATCTTGCTGCACAAGAAAAATTGGATTTAGAAAGAAGATAAAAATAACCTGGGAAGAAAAACAAAAATGCAAGCAAACAACAACAGAAAGCTATGCTGTGGTCCACACTCATTTCCCAGTGTTCTTTCATTGAGTCCCTTTCTAGCTTTGATCTCTTGCTGTTGTTATATGACTATCCCATCTCTTTTTCTGCTCCCCTATATCCTAAACTATATCTTTCTCATTACCATTTTTGCTAATGACAATATACTAAACAGCCTCTTTAATTTTTAAAATTTTCTTTCTTTTTTTAAATCTGGATTTATGAAATCATTGATAGAATGTCCCTTCCCTAGTGGTTCTCAGTGACTTATCTGCAACTTAATGTTTTAGAGGCCTGCCTGAGACACTGAGAAATAAAGTCCCGCATATAATATGTGCCAGGATTAGGATTTTAGTTAGATCCTCATGGGGTCCAGTTTTTTAGTTGAAATGCAAGTTCAAGGTTATATTGCATGACGAAGTTAAATCTATGATTAGAAGAACATAGATTTCAGTGTAGAAGAGGCTTTAAAAGCCATGAAGTCCAACTTATTACACAGATGAGGAAGGTAAAACTCAGAGAAGTTGTGACTTATTTAGAATCACATATTGTGTAAGTGTCTTGTTATGGATTTAAAGCCAGGTTTTTTTTACTCCAAATCTAAAACTCCACCAACTGCATCTCCTAGCAACAACCCCTTTATTTTGGAAAACCTGTAAGGCTCAGTCACTTGCCCAAGGTTACACAGGTAGTAAGTGGCACAGATGAGCTTTATGGCCAGGTTTTTTGATTCCAAATCTCACCTTCTTTTCTTTACACTATTGACTCCAAGGTCAATTTTCTATTCATCCTGCTGTGTGACATACAATATAGATTGGCATTAAAAATGTATTGAGGAAACAAGAGAAAGACATAGGAGTCTGGCTAGGTAGATAAGAAATCTGGGGCCAAAGAATCTCGATTGCTTTGAGGAACTATCATTTTGCTTTCCTTTCCTCTGGATTCTTTAGACACTTCAATCAATGAGTGTTCTGATCTTCTTGAAGTTTAGGATTCTTTTCGAGGTTCAGTTCGATCTGATAAATATTTATTAAACCTTTGGAAAGGTGAAGTTAAAAGGAGAAGGGGACAGCAGAGGATGAGATAGAGAGTGTCATGGAAACAATGAAAATGAGCTTAGAGGGACTTTGGAGAGACAGTAGAGTACGGAAGGACCTGGTATACGATGGTCCATGGTATCATGAACAACAATAAACGTGTCTGGTAAAATCCAATCACAGGCATAGTCAGGAGGGGAGTGAAACATTGTGGGCTTATCTTTGTCCTCAAAATGGCAGACCTAGAAGGAACTCATTAAGGACTAGAATGGCAGAGGAATGACAGGGTGATAAGGCAGCTTAGGCATTGTGGTAAAAATGCAGAGTGGGTTAGAAACACAGCAAGGAGAGGAAATGAAGTGTGGCCAGCTTGGGTCAGTATCCGATATAACAAATGTCTTGAGAGTGGTGAAGTTTTGAAAGAGAGCAATGGCTCCTGAAACCTATCTTGGGCAATGGAAGCAGTCTATTTGATTAAAATCAGTCTCCTAGAATCATTAAAGTAGTGCTGGAAGGGATCTCTGAAGTCATTCTGTTCAATCCTGTCACTGTGCAGAGGAGGAAACTGAAATCTAAAGAGGGAAGAGTTGTCCGGTCATTAATTATTTGATTTGGGATTCAAACCTAGGTCTCTTGTCTCCAAATCTGATGATATTTCTGTTATACCAATACCAACTTAAGTGACTCATTTATGAGCTCAGAGAATAAGGGGGGCTGAGTAAATTTCAAATGGCTGGTGCATTTTGGGGGAAGGTAAAATTCTTCCTGTGGATTTCCCAGTCCTAGATAAATAACCTTTTGTAGATATTTCAGTTCTCATCTCTTTACCTTACATGTGATTAAGTTATTACCCCATTTGTTTTAAAGACTTGTCTTATCACCTATTTACAAGACTTATGGATTTCTCATTACTTCCTTTGATAGGATTCAAGTTAAAGTACCTCTTTCTCTCTCTCTCTCTTTCCATCCAAGCACTGCCTATAAAATGAGAATGTTGGGATAATGACCCGAGAGGGGAGGTGGAAGCAGGGGAAGAGCGGCCTGAAAATCGAGGTCATTTTTATAGCTTCTGCTTATGTACCCTGGAGATTTATTAAATGAACATACAAGATTCCTTCTATTCTTCTTCCTGACAGTCTTGTAGAAATGCCTAATGTTGATACACTCTGACATCAAGGTCTCTGATGGAAACAGACCATCCTGGCTACTGCTTACTCTCAGCAGTCATTTAACCTGGGCTAAGAGCTCAGGCGGCCCCAACTATGCTCAGTGTTCCTGTAAAAAGACAGCTACTTGTCAGAAGTAGTGAGGGCACTGTATTTTCTGTTCTGATTCAGGATCAAATGGTCATGGAGAGAAGATGCTGATCTTGGGATCATTATACAAATGTTTGGGTGGTGTGGGGGGAACTTCTTCCACTAAGGCAGATTGCAATCCATCTTTGACTTAGCAGATAAGTCTTAGAGAGTTGCTTGGGGACTTTATAATATTTTTGTGATTTTCTTAGAGCATCAGGATAATAAGTGTATAAGGTGAAATTTGTGCCCTATTATTACCGACTCTAAACCCAGCACTCTATCTGTGATGTCTCTTTGAATTGCTTAACCTAGTGCCTGGTACATCGTAGAAGTTGAATAAGTGATTGTTGATTGTGAAGAAAAGAAAACTAATGAATTTAGACCTTCTGTCTTTTCGAGTGGAAGAAGCACAGGCCACCTGTCCAAGAACAAAATTTAAGTTCTTTCCACTATAGTTCAATATTCAGTTTCATGTCCAGGATATAAATAGCAATATGATAATTTTCTCAAAAAAAAAAAAAAGATAGGAAGTGATCTGTAGTGAAATCAATTTAGCCTGATGCGATAGCACACACCTTTAGTCCCTGCTGCTGGGAAGCTAGTATGAGTGGATCACTTGAACTCAAGAGTTATGGTTTATAACAGATCTAAAGCTGATCAGGTAATCATACCTGCAACTTCAGCACCTATATGGTAAAACTCTGGGAGTGGAGGGTCAACAGATGGTCCAAGGAGGGGAAAAGTGGCTCAGATCAGAACCAGAGCAGGCCGAAACTGAGTGAGATAAAAAGGCCCAGTCTTGGCAGAAAAAAATGATAGTAACAGTAAATATATATATATATACACACACATACACACACACACACACGCACACACACACGCACACGCACACACACCACACACACACACACACACACACACACACACACACACATATATATATATATATATATATATATATATATATATATATATATATATAAAACATATATAGTTCCTATTATGTATCAAGTGTGGCGACTAAGTGGCGCCATAGTGGATATAGTAGATCAAGTGTCAGGTTTGAGTCTGGAAGACTCCTTTTTGAGTTCAAATCTGGCCAAAGATAACAACTAGCTATATGACCCTAGACAAGTCACTTAATCTTGTTTGCTTCAGTTTCCTCATCTGAAAGATAAGTTAGAGAAGGAAATGGCAAAGCTTTCTATTATTTTTGACCAAGAAAACCCCAAATAGGGTCATAAAAAGTTAGACACAAATGACTGAACAATTACAATATCAGGCACTTTACAACTTGTTCTGCACAACAACCCATTGAGATGGGTGCTTCTCTTCATTTTTCACTTGAGGAAATTGAGGCAAAAGGAGGTTAACTGACTTGTCCCAGAGTCACACAGTTAGTAAGTGACTGAGTTTGGATTTGAACTTAAGTCCTCCTGACTCCTGGCCATTTAAGGAAAGGAAAGGAAGATCCTTCTTTGAAAACATAAACCCTTCTTATATCCACTAATAAGCTAAGGAGATGTTATTGACAATGTCAGAAGTACATTTAGTTTGGTTAAGTTTTCTAGTAGTGGGAATGCATTTGCCATGAGCTATTCACATACTTCTTCCTTGTAATTATCCCCCTTGTAACCAAGTATATACATTTGCAAGAAGGTTGACCAAGGTTAAAAATATAACCAATGTCCAAGTAATGGAGTGAAGCTAACTGGACAATGTTAGGACCATGACCTTCTGTTTCTTTGCATTTTGTTCTGACTAGACAAACTCTGCAAGTGTGAATGAGACATAAAACTCTTTCTTTTAGTTCTTTCTTCCTTCCTTTCTTCTTTACATTTCTCCTTCCTTTCTTTCTTCTTTTAATTGATCCTTTCATTCTTCTTTCTCCCCTCTTTTCTTTTCTTTCTCACTACTTCCCATCCATTCATTCTTTCCATTCTTTTTTCTTCTTTCTTTCCTTTCCATTTGCTTATAACCAGAAGAAGCCTAGATCCTTGCTCATTGGATAAAATGGTTTAACCAATCTACAATTCCTCCACAGAACATTGTTAAAAGTTGGGAAGACTTGTGTCTGGCACTACTGAGTCTCAGGTAACTAGCAATTGCTTATTAATTGCTATTTTTTTTTAGAAACCATTGTATATTTCATATTTGTAGGATGCTACCTAAGGATGATTTTGTTTTATTGGAGTAATTTTGGATATATATTTTAAAATTTGCCTTTTAAAGTGATAGAGGAATTTCCTTTGTCAGATGGCATGATATAGCAGAGACAATTATACCTGGAATCAAGAAAAAATAGTTTTGTATCTTATCTTAGGTACCCAAATTGATTTTAGTCTAGGTCACAGTGGTCTTCAAACTTTTAAAATAGGGGGTCAGTTCACTGTCCCTCAGACTGTTGGAGGGCCGGACTATAGTAAAAACAGAAGCTCACACTCTGTCTCTGCCCCTCAGCCCATTTGCCATAACCCTGCAGGCCGCATAAACATCCTCAGCAGGCCACATCTGGCCCGTGGCTGTAGTTTGAGAACCCTTGGTCTAGGACAAATCACTCTGTCTCATATAGTTGTGAGGGTTGAATGAAGATCTGCTTTGAAAACCCTAAATTGAAGCCATCACCCTGCACCTCATCACTATTATCCATATTAGTATTGGTACAAATGCTTAACAGTGTTATGGGTGAAATACGTTTTCTCTGAGTTCATGTGGCAAGTAACTACTGCCAAATATGTATTTACCACCAAGCAGAAATTATAGAGGTAAAAACCTAAGCTTTATTATTATATCCAAGTATAGGTTCAGGCTTCAGAGAAAATCTGAACCCCAATCAGGGATCTAATAAGACTTGTCATGGGCAACACTAAATCAAAATGACTGAGAAATATATATATATATATATGTGTGTGTGTGTGTGTGTGTGTGCGTGTATACATATACATATATATATATTTATATATATATATACATATATATATATATTTACATTTTGTAGTCTTGTATATTTCCTTTTAGGTTATAAAAGTTAAAGAGAAGATAGATCCATAATCCCATACTTCCTTCAGTTTTATAAAAGTTAAATAAATTTAGTTAAATAGAACCTAAAATCTCATACATCCCCTAAGGAAACAAACTTTGTCAAATAGACTTTTTGGCTAAAGTAAATCAGATTACAGATTAAACTACATTTCACAAAGAGGCTGATTGAGGAGGAAGATTTATGTTGCCTGGGAATCAAGTCATTTGAGATTCTTCCTCTCCCTTCTTATCTAACTAAGGAATGTTTTAGGCTCTAAGTACATTTTCACAAGCCAGGGCATGTGTTTTGATCAGGTGAGGTTAATAACATTAACAAAAGTTGCAGGAAGAATGAAAAGGAAATTAAAAATTACCATAATAATAGTTAGCAATTTATGTTGGGTTTGCTTGTTTATTGCTGAACTAAAAATTTTCCTTCTATTCTATGTGTTTGATAATTATTAAATCTCTGTTTCTCTCCTCTCTCCCTACCTCTTCTCTCTCTGTTTCTGTCTCCCTATCTCTGACAGCGTGTTTCTCTTTGTCTCTGTCTCTCTCATCTCGAGAGTCCTGGTCTCCAACAAATCCGAGTAAAATCGAGCTTGATGGAATTTGAGTGGTTATTGGGTCTGGCAGCAGGGCACTCACTGAGCAGGGAGTTTTCCCAGCTCATTTGACAATGGCGCTGCCCTCTTCAATGCCATAGCTGGAGAGTGAGCGGTATAACTGGAACCAGAACAGAGGCATCTTGGTCCCCTAGGTCTTCTTAATCATTCAGGTGCCATTTCCAACCAGCTGGTAGAGGGAGATGCTCATTTGCTTCTCCTTAATGGCTGGTTTCCTGAGCATTTCAAAAACATTTTCTCTTCCTGCCACCCAAGGGAGGCAGCCTGGTGAATCACAACACATTGAAGCTGTCTAATTGTCACTACGCCCGCACTCCTCGGCCTCAGCTCTGGTATTGTCTTTGTTCGTGCATGAGATGGAGATGGAGGGAACTCCCGAGAAGCCGCAGCCGGAGCAGAAATGTTTGTAGCTCTTCCAAACGACTAATCAATTATTCTTTATTAAGTGTATTTCCTTCATTAGTCATTTTTCCTCTGCTTCATTAGCCCCTTCTCAAGTTACAGTGGATTTCAGGCATCATCGAATACAAGATAATTTATTTTATTAGGCAATTTATTTTCTGGGTACATTTTTAAAGGTCAATTAATCAATTTAAATGGAGGGGTGAGGGGATGGGATGGTAAATGTACCATGGGGAGAAAAGCTACACAATCACCACTTTTATGGGGTGTCTAGTGAGTCTCCCCCTGGTCTTGAAAACAATTGATGGATAAACAAGCAGCTGAAACCTCATGGAAATGAGAAAGCCTTGACATTCAGAAATAGGAAGCTTAAGATCTCTAATTTGTTGTTGTAGTAAGTTTATGTCATGTCTAACATTTTGTGACCCCCCTTTTTGGGGGGGTTTCTTTGGGGCAAAGAAACTGGAGAGATTTGCCATTTTCTTTTCCAGTTCATTTTACAGATGGAGAAACTGAGGCAAATAGTGGTATCTGAGGTCAGATTTTAAATTAGGTCTTTCTGCCTCACTGCACTTCTGTGCAGCCTAGTTGTGCCCACCAGGGTCTCTAAAGATGAGGCCTAATTTGGATGTCCCCTACCTCTTTTCTGCCCATGAACAAACACTGACCTTCATTATGGCTGGGCAGAGGGAAGTATACGGTGATTGTAGCCTTTAGTCTTGTTCTACTTCAAGCCACAGCTGAACTGGGCAATGAATCCGGGATTCTTGAGTGATTTTCATTCTTGCTATTGCTAGGAATGGGTATCTCTGGGTTAAAGTCAAAACCGGCTAAAGCTGCACCCAATGCACACTCCAGTGCTCCATTGTATCTAATAAATAATAAATAAATATTTAACAAGAAAGAACCATGAGCAGGGCCAATGGTAATCTGGCCATGAATGAAACTTCATCTGCTGCAAATAGCAAATGGCTTTTGGTTTGAAATTTCCAAGTGGATTGAAAAAAGACTTTCTGGATCTATAATTTAGGCACGAGTTTATAACAATTTTTTTTAACAGGGAATAAGGGGGTGGGACAAGGCTAGATTGTGTCTGAGCTAATGCTTAAAATTCAGCAATCATGTCTTTCAATAGATGCGTTTATTCTCATTAAGAATATCTGATGAATATATCTATATCAACATTTATGAATCTATCTATACATAATAATAAGAAATATTAAAATAAAATATAAATATAAAAATAAGAAAAAATGTCATATTAGACAGAGGCAACTACAGAACTAGTTCAAGCATCTTCTCCCCCTGCTCCAACTGTGTGATATTTTGCCAGTCATTTCATTTATTAATGTCCTGGTCAATTCTCTAAGATTTTTAGGTTTCAGAGAAGGTACCAACTTCCTTTAGTAGAACTCATCTGGAAGTTAAAATCAGAGCTCTGGCCCCTGTCACTATGAATGATGGGGAATGATATTGTGAGTATAAAAGGAGATAATAAGATAAAGCTATCTATAGCTATAGCCATCTATATGCAGATAGAGATATAGTTGTGTGTATGTCTTTAGTATCCCTACTTCATCTGCAGGTTGTGGTGGTGGTGAACTATATAATTACACGTGTCCCAATCTGATGATGAAATAAGGGAACTAAAGATATGTTTCCATATTTATATACCTAAATTATCCATATCTATACCCATAGGATTGCTATGCGGTACATTGGATACAGTGCTAGATCTGGAATCAGAAAGACTCATCTTCTTGAGTTCAAATCTGGTTTGGGATACTTACTAGCTTTTTGATCCTAGATAAGTAACTTAACTGTTTGCCTTAGTTTCCTAATTTGTAACAATGAGTTGGAGAAGGAAATGGTAAACCATTTGAGTATCTTTACCAAGAAAATTCAAAATGGGATCATGAAGAGTGGGACACGATTGAATCTATTTAACAACAACTAATCTATAATTATGCCAATTTCTACCTATTTTCATCTCATCTCAATCCACAATTACTATAGCTATCTGAATCTATATCTACTTCCATCTCCATCTTTATCTTTATCTCTTTGCAACTGTATTTACATCTATGTCACCTCTATCTATGTCTATTTCTATAATTATATATTGATGTCATCTAATAATTCATCCTTTGATTCTCAAAACAGCCCTGTGAAGCCAGGTGCTAGAGATGCTATTATTCCCATTATACAGATGAAATAACTGAAACTCAGAGAGGTAAAACAATTTGTCCATAGTCACACAACTGGTAAATGTGAGAGGCAAGATTTGAACTAGATCTCTCCTGACTCCTAGTACTACATTTCATTTACTCTGCTATAATCCTCCTCTATAATAGCTGATATTTAGAGGATTAACGTAGAGGCATCTACGTGGCACAGTGGATAGAGCGTGGGACTTGAAGTCAGGAAGATCAGAGTTCAAATTCTGCCTTCGTTGCTTAGTAGCTGTGGGACTCTGGGCAAATCTTTTTCTGCCACAGTTTCCTCATTTATACAAAGAGAAGTATAATAACTTTTACCTCCCAGTGTTGTTTTAAGGAACTAGACATGATTTACAAAGTTCTTTGGAAATCTAAAAGAACTATATAAATGGTAGTTATTATTATTATTACTATTTCATTATTATTTAAAAATTTAAGGTTGGCAGAGTACTTAATGTACATTACCTTATTTGTTCCCTATAAAAACTCATTGAGTTAAAGGCACCAAATAGTGTTTTCTTTATTTTAGAGATGAAGAAATTGAGCTTTAGATAAATTCAGTGACTTTCCCATGGTTAGTCAACTAATATCAAAGGTGAGATTGGAACAGAGAGCTCTTTTGGCTCTGGTTCTTTCTATCATAATATATGAATGGATAATTCCCCCAAAAGATTTTATGAATAATTTGACTTTGGTAAATTGTGTTAGTATAATATTCAAAGAGATCCTTTTCCCATTGAGTCAAATGGACCTCTTTATCAGAAAGATCCCTATTAAGTAATGCCATGCACAGGGAATGAAAAATAATGGACAAAATGACCTCTAAGCTTCTTTCTAACTCTGAGATTTTGAGACTACATATCTGCTTACAGAGCTAGGACAGAGATTTGAGTCATCTTAATTCCCAGCATGGTTCAATATTTGATCTCATTTATGTGAGTATACCTTTCTATTATAAAAATTGCAGTTCCTTTATGCCTGTTCATCCTATGTCCATATCTGTCTGAAAATACACCAAAGGTGTCCCTCCATTATATTAGGGACCTTCTTCAAGATTTTTCATGGCTACTAATGAAGCATGATAGATACCAATTGTTTATACTTTTATAGAGCTGTTAGATTATGCAGTAGATAGAGTGCTGAGCTTGGAGTCAGGAAGACTTACATTCCCTGAATTCAAATCTGGCCTGAGATGTGACCCTGGGAAAGTCACTTAACTCTGCTTGCCTCAGTTTCCTCATCTATAAAAAAAAACTGGAGAAGGATAAGAGAAACCACTTTAGTGTCTTTATGAAGAAAGTATAAAATGGGATCATAAAGAGTTGCACATGATTGTAAACAACTGAGTAACAACTTCCTTTCCATTCCTATGTTTCTTTTGGAATCTTTTCTCTTGATCAATTATTCATTTGTAATGTATTGCAACTTGTACATGCTTCCTACGCAAAGAATTTTGATGTACTATTGGAAAATTTGGTGATCCTGCCATCCATGCGTTTATCGAAATCATTGACAAACAATGTTGAACAACTTAGGGATATATATATATATATATATATATATATATATATATATATATATATATATATATATATATATATATATATATATATCCCTGCAGTATTCTACTGGAGACTACCTACCATATTGATATAAACTCATTAACAATTACTCTTTGAGTCTGTCTAATGATTTTTGAATCCATATAATCAGAGGATCTTTTAGTCCATATCTCTTCCACTTCTTAAGAACAGTATGAGACACCTTATCAAAAACACGGTCAAATGTAGATAACATATTTGTATTATAATTCCATTACTTAGTAATTTGCAAATCTTGAAAGAAATAAGAAATAGTTATAATAACTTTTTGCTGGAGTCAAAACTTACTTTCTTGTATGTTCAACAGCCATCTTTCTTATGATTCATTTTAAATTTTTTTTCCTTAGGAATTGAAGTCAAGCTCACTGGCCTATTGCTTTTAGACTAGTCTCCTTTCTTTTCTGAAAAATGTGACAATTCTTCTCTATTTTTTGGTATTTCTCTCATTTCTCATGATATTTCAAATATTATTGCAAGGGCTTAATTGTCTTATCTGCCAATTCTTTTAATACCTGATAATAGAGTTCACCTTATTCAGATGACTTGAATCATCAAGAAGAAAGAATCACTATCTTAATATCTCTTTCTTTATATTGCATATCAACTCTTCCTTAGCCCCTTTTTTGGATCATCCTTTCCACTGCTGTCCACTGTTGGTAGATCAAAAAGAATCAAACTAAGAAAGCTATCAGTTATCATCATTCCAACCTGAATTACATTTGCAAATGACATTAACTGGGAGGAATGACTAACACGCTGAGTAACAGAGGAAGGATTTCAAAAAATCTTGACAGACTAGAGCTCTAGGCTGAAGCTAGTAGAAAGAAATTCTAGTACTATGAAAGAATATTAAATCCTATGGTTGAGTATGGCAGCCAACTTTACAAATATATGGTGGGAAGATGTTTAGACAACAGTTTGCTTGAAAAAGATCTGGGATGTTTAGCATTCTACATGCTCCATATGAGTCAGCAATGACATGTATCCAAAAAAGAGATAATGTGAGCTGGGATTGTAAGGAAGCATAATTTCCAGGGACAAGTCCCACTGTACTCCTTCGGTGTCAGATCTAATTTGAAATATTTTGAGTGTTCAGTTCAGTTTTGAGTGCAACAGTTAAAGATATTGATAAACTTGAGTGTCCCAAATAGGTCAAACAAAACATTCTATTCTTGAGACCATGACATATGAGGAACAGTTGAAGGAACTGGAAATGTTTATCTTGGAAGATAGTACTCTCAGGAGAAATAAAGTGGCTGTCTTCAAGCTTTTGAAAAGCCCTGGTATGCTAGACTTCTATAACAGAATGTACTAGATTTGTTCTGCTGGGACCAAGAAAGTAGGCCAGGAACAATAGGTAGAAGTTGTAAATAGAATAATTTAGGCTTGAAGTCAAGAAAAATAACTTCCTAGGAATTGTTATACAATTGTTTTACTAAAATGGAAAGGACTACTTTGACTGATGGTGGCCTCCCTCTTCTTGGAGATCTTCAAACAGAGAATGAATGATCACTTGTTCCTTATGTTTTAGGATTTTAGGAAGGATTCTTTTTAAGAATCCTTTTTAATCATGAATTGAACTAGATGGCTCTTGGGGTCCCTCCCAACTTTTATATTCTGTGATTGTGTGATGAAAAGACTTTCTCTTTTAGACCCAAAGCTGTTGTTTGGATAAACTGAATCCTCAAAACTTCCTCCCTCTGGACTCACCATTTCATTCTTATATCACTATTCTCAGAATTTCGGGAGCATATTCAATGGGTAATTATTAGAGTCATAAGGTGATAAGTAATCAAGAGGACACTACCAATGATAGTTTTGTGCTAAATTGAGACTATAGAGGCAACTTTGATTCAAAGTATTAAGATGTAAGGGATGGGGTAATGGACATTCATGAAATTGATTAATAAGCATTAAGCTTGAATTTTTTAAAATTAAAAAAGCTAAAAGTATTCAGAATCAGGTGTAGCTATATTTCTAGTCAGTGGGACTATTTCTCTACCCCCTAATCACTTCATAGAGATAACTACCAAGTTTGTCTATGAGCAAAATTGTATGTGATGTCTATAACTAGAAAACAGGGACTATTGCACCAATAAATGTCTAGAATACAACTATTTAAATGAGCTTAAATATTTTATTGGAATAATGTTGATAATGATAATGATAATGATGCCAGTGAAAAATAACCTGCCAAGGTTGACATGATAAGAGATTTTCAGAAATAGAGGAGTTAGGTGTAATGTTCTTCTTCTCTAAATTGTAATCGTTCTCTGGGAGCAGGTTTCTTGGGAGATTTCTGGAAGCAGCCTTAGTTTTACTTAATCCCAAATGCAGCCAGGAGTTAAAGTCCACATCCTTTATTTTATCCTTTAAAGTCCTGAATCTTTTCCTTGGGCCCAGTTAGCTTTCTTAGAGGCCTCTCTCCTTGTGTCCCCGAGAGCTCTTGTCGCTAGTCCTTTGTCTTTCCCAGCTTCAGCCTCTCGTCCTCCCAATGTCTCCAGCCAGCACAAAGGTGGAATGACTCTTGACTCCTCTCCTAGAGAGTGGGTTTTCAAATCTCCCGGAAGTCAATCCTAGTTGTGAATCTCCTGGAAGTCCATGAGCAGGCTTTTCCTTTCCTCCTTATCTATGCTCTCTAAACGTGTGAAGTCTAATGTGTGAACCAATGAGCGAACTCCTTTAAAGGTATGAACTCCTTTAAAGATGAGAACTAAGTACATTACTTTGTCTCAAGTTCTGGCCCATAACATCTCCTTGTAGGATCAGATCAATCATACTGAACAATGCAAAATTAGTACCTTGTAAGAATCCTAACATTTAGGGATGAATGGATGACTGTTTAGGAATAGTGAAAAACAATAGATAGATCTTTTCAGAATCCCAGTGTAGATGTATCATAGGACCACAGATCTGGAAGGTACATAACCAATTTTTTCTTGCAACATACTCAGTAACTAATCATCCAATGTTTTCTTGGAGACTTTCAATGAAACTACCATTTGAAGCAACCCATTCCACTTTGGAAGAGTTATGGTTGTTAAGAAGTTTGCTCTTATATATTGTCCCGCATTTCCTTTTTGCAACTCCACACATTGTTCTTAGTTCTTCCCTTTGAGCCAAGCAGATCAAATCTCATGTCTTCCTCGTGACAATTCCCCGTATATTTCCAGATAGTTCTCATGCATCTTCTAAGGGAAGATTTTCCCTTTTTAGGCTTAAAACAACAAAGCTTCAACCAAATCTCCTCTCCTCAAATTATGTCATCCTTCTATTTATCTTCCATAGATGCGTTATAGATGATCAATGTCCTTCCTAAGTGATTGCGCCATGAAAGGTACTTCATATGTGATTTCATCAATGCAAAAGGCTCTGATTTTCATATCCTTATATGCCATGGTTCTTTCTTGTCTGCCAGGGAAGAATTGACTTAAATACACAGTAAGTAGCAGAGCTAAAAATTCTCACCTGAGTTCATTGAATCAAAATCCTTTGTAATACTAATCCTTCAGTGTTGATCTATCCTAGTAAGAGAGGCAGAGAGCTTTCCCCCTGCTATCTTTTGATTTCCTTCATAGCTTACATCCTATAGTGGCCCATCATGCAATATCCATTTGACCTATTTTAGTTGCCACTCAGTAAATATAACTGACTGACCAACTCCTGCAAATTTAAGGTAACAAGGTAAAGAATACAAAATGAATTGGTTTATTTGTCCCAAGGGTAGTTTAGAGAGAAAACTTTCATTTTTAGCTGGAAGAATCCCAGAGAAAAAGGCAACTCTTTTTGCAATCCCAGTATCCTTAATATATTCTCTCTGGTTGGCATTTCACTTCAAAACTCCAATCTGATAAATATCTGATCAGGGAAGTTTGCTGAGAGATGAATTCTCAGCAGAATCAACCAGTTCAGAGCAGTTGGAGCCGTCCTGGGATTTTATATGTGGAAGCCAAGAGATCTATGTGGCAGAACAAGGGCAAAACAGAAATAGAAATCAGAGCCTTTTTCTTTAATGGGGCTTTCATTTCAACATGCCTGTAGACTGTGCAGTCCGAAGAAAAAAGAAAAAAAAATCAAATCTCAAACACATCTTCTCCCAAGGAGAACTATAAGAGAATATAGAAGGAAAATAGGCTGGCAAATATAAAATGGTACTTGGGTTAGGAAGTTTTCAAGAAATTCGTTTTCCAAGTTTATTTGGTGGCATTTTTTGGTACTTCAAGTATTGGGGTGAAGAAAAAGAAGATCTGGGTTCATTCAAAATTGTTTATTTAATATTTTTATTTCCTCCAATTATATATAAAACTTAATTTGTATTTGTTTTTAAAATAATAGTCTTTTATTTTCAAAATATGTGCAAAGATAGTATTCGATATTTACCCTTGCAAAACCTTGGTTCCAAATTTTTCTCCCTCCCTCACCCCACTCCATTCCCTAAACAATAAGTAATCCAATATATGTTAAGCATGTACAATTCCTCTGTACATATTTATACATTTATCATTCTGCACAAGAAAAATCAGTTCAAAAAGGAAAAAAAAATGAGAGGAAAAAAAGGAGCAAGCAAACAAAAAAGTGTTAAAATGTTATTTGTATTTGTTCTTCAAAATTTGAGTTCGAGATTCTCTTCTTTCCTCCTTCCTCCTCCCCAATTGATAAGGCACATATACAGTTGGTTCATTTCTTCTATCTTGATATAACCAAGACAACTCAAAGAACCCATGATGAAAAATGCTAACCATCACCAGAGAAAAAAATTAATGAGCTATGAATGCTGACTAAAGCATGCTTTTTTTTTATTTTCCTTTGTAACGTGGCTAATTTGGAAATATATTTTACATATAATTAAATGTATAATAAGAATCAAATTGCTTGCTTTTTCAAGGAGGCAGGAAGAGTTGGATAAAAAGTTAGAATTTGAAATTCAAATTTTTAAAAATGATTGTTAATTTTTTATGTATAATTGAGAAATAGCTAATGAAATAAAAATAAGTAAATAGTAAAATAAAAATAAGAAAGAAAATAATTTCTTGGAAGAGGTTACGAGGAAGTGGCCCTAAGAGATTAAATAATTTATCCAAATTCACAGCTAAAATGTGTTGAACCCCCGTCTTACTGACTTTTAGGCTGGCTCTTTATCTGCTTTATGTATCTTTATTTGTACCTGCAGTACTTATTTCACATAGCTATGATAGCTAGCATTCACATACTTCTTTAAGATTTGCAAAATTTTGTACAAGTTATCTCTTTTGATCTTAATAATAACCCTGTGAAATATGTGTTGCAGTTGAAGAAATTGAGGCAACTAAGAGATTAAATAATTGACCCAGGATCACAAGCAAGTAAGTGTCCGAGGGAGGATTTGAACTCAGGTCCAACACTCTAGCGAACAGGGTTATTGTATATGATTATTGTAAGCTTAAATGAGATAATATAAGAGAAATTATTTGTAAGCCTTAAATTAACTATACATAAAGGAAGCAGTTCTTATTCTAACACATTAAAGGTATGCCTCCTAGATTGGGAAATATTCACAGACCTCAATGGTGATTCCTTGGATTATCAGGAACTTGAATCTTTAATCAATCATGTATTGTAGACCTACTATGTGTGATGAACTGTACTAAGTACCAGAAACACAAAGCTGAAAAATGACATAGCATTTGGCTGCTAAGAATTCTGGTTGAGCCAGAAGTGGGGGTGGGAAGATAAAACAGCTACATGGACAATTATGAGATCACATAGAATATGATAGTTAAATGAGATCTAGAAATCCCCACCTCTCTTGTCCTTAGTTTCCTTGGTTGAATGAATGAATGAAGGTTCCAGACTGGATGATTTCTAGGATCCCTTGCAATGTTAAAACCCCATGTTCCATCTTATATTCCTTTGGGTAAGTCAGCATGGACCCTTAAACCTTCAGTTTCATCCTCTAAAAAATCAGAAAACCAATTTAATGATTTCCAAGTCTTTTCTAGTTCTAAAATTCCAAGGCAATCTTATTTGATTAATTTAGTTGTTCAAAACCAACTAAGTATAGACTCTTTAGATGTATTTGTTACTTTTTCTGGAGAAGGCTGTGAGAGAAAACAGAAAAACTTGGAGTGAATAAGGAAAAAATATCTAGGCAACTTGGAATATTTGAATAAGTAAAGTAGAGTAGAAGTTGAATTTAGGGTAAAATTTGGCAAAATTTGAAGCCTCTGGTCTAATTCAACTTACTGACTGAGAAGATATTTAAGAGTAGATCTTAACGAGATAGACTCTCAAAGAAAAAGAAGGAAAAATAAAGAAGAAAGAAAAAGTAAAGTAATTAAGAAAAAGTAAATGTAACAGTTCAGAACAACAGTTCTAAAAGTGTGGTCAAGGGAACTCTGGGAGTCTTCAAGATCCTTTCAGGAGGTTTTCAAGTCCATAATTATTTTCATAATAATATTATGATGTTTTTATTTCTGATATGGTAAATAATAATAAACTAACCTATATAAACAAAAACTTTTTTGAAGGTTCTTAATAAATTTTTATGTAAAGGACCTATATGTATAAAATATTTATAGTAGCTCTTTTTTTTTGATAGCAAAGAATTAGAAATTGAGGGGTGCTTACCAATTGGGGAATAGCTGAACAAGTTGGGGCATATGGTTATGGAGGAATAATACTGTGCTATAAGAAATGAGGAGGGGAATGGTTTCAGAAAAAAACATGGGAAGATTGATAACTAATGCAAAATGAAGTGTGAAGAACTGGAAGATCAGGGTATGCAGCTAGAATAGTGTAATAATGATCAACTTTGAAAGACTTCATTACTTTGATCAATGCAATGATCCAAAACAATTCCAAAGGACTTAGAATTTTAAAATGCTATCCAGCTCCAGAGAGAGAACAGAGGAACTCTGGATGCAAATGGAAGTGCAGATGTTTTCACTTTCATTTTATATTTTGCATGTATACTTGATATCATATTGCTTATCTTCTCAGTGAGTAGGGGAGAAATGAGTGGGATGGAAACAGTTTAGAATTCAAAATTTAAAAAGGGAAGAATGCTTAAAATAAATAAATAATGCCTTTTTAAAAGGATGCTGGGTATTAGGATACCCAGCAGCAGAAGTACCACTGAATCAGAGGCTTAATCAAATTACAGATTTGTTTGGTAAGTGGGCTATGTTGGTGAAATGGACTTGAACAAACTAAAAGGAAGTTAGGTTTGGTTATGGAGTTATTGAGAGAAAAGAAAGGAATTTGCATGGGATTGTTAAATTAGTAGAGATAATTGGCTTTAAAAGTATTGATCAAGTGCTCTTGGTTGAGATGTATATTTCCCCTACTTCAAAGAAATAACCCTAAGAATTTCAAGTCTTACAGCAGAGTAATGGGAACTTGGGCAATGACTTGTGTCAACTGTGTAAGATTTTTATTTCTGCTACACTGTTATGACTGTTATCTGTGTCAAATGTAGGTTGATCTCCCCTGGAGGAGAAGATGAAGGGACTTGAAGAATATTTCTCTCCATATCTCAGCTTGTAAGGAAGAACAAAATGCTCCTAACTGAAAGAGAAGCCAAGTTTAATGGAGAAAAAAGGAATGTGAGGTAGAGGAGGACATTTGACCCTTGTCCAGATGGTGTAATGTAATACAGAAGAGAAAGGGAAGAACAAAAAGCTGTACAATTAAGGCTTCAGATTTGAGGTTCTATCTGAAAAGGAGAGAACTGGATGCTCTAGGAAGAAAGAAACTGCTTGTCTTTCTGAAAATGATACAGTGGAGTCACTGACACTACCAGGTGAAAGATCATCCAATAAGGGTTAGAGGAAGAAAATAAGAGTAGTGGTTGTTGGTGATTAATTATTCTGAGTTACTGAGGGAATTATTTGTTGACTTGATAATATCAAGAGAGGTCTGTTGTCTTCTTGGAATATCTATCGCTGGGCAGGTATCCTAGAGCTTTCTAAAATATGTCAAAGTATAGAGCAGCTAGGTGACACAATGAATAGAGCATTCCTGAAGTCTGGGGGACCTGAGTTCAAATTTGACTTCAGACACTTAACACTTCCTAGTTGGGTGGCTCTGGGTAAGTCACTTAATGCCAATTGCTTCGGCAAAAAAACGAAATAAAACAAAACAAAACAAAACAAAAAAAACCCTAAATAAATAAAATAAAATATGTCAAAGTAGATATTTGCTATTCACTTCTGATGATTCACGTGAACACAGACGACATTTCCAGAAAGACCCTGGAAAGTAGACCCTCTAAGTAGAAACTTAGAGGCACGATAGAGGCCCAAGTTATGTTTCCTCTTGTTCATGGAAAGGAAGAAATATGAGAGAAAAAATAATATGGGAAATGAATTTAGCTACCTAAGATGATGGTATTTGAGAAAGGGATTTGGGTTGCTGGTTTATGGCTTACAATAGAGAGAAGCCAGATTCTGACCAGAGAAGGACTCTAAGAAAGAATATATATTTACCATGTATTGGTCAACCTGCCATCTGGGGGAGAGGGTAAGGGGAAGGAGGGGAAAAATTGGAACAAAAGGTTTTGCTCCTGTCAATGCTGAAAAATTAGCCATGCCTATATTTTGTAAATAAAAAGCTATAATGAAAAAAGAATACATGTTTACTAGTTGTCTTGAAAATCCAATCCAAAAGGCTTTAAACTAAAAAGGAGGAAATTTTGTGTCTCCCAAGTTGGAAACCAGAGTTGCAAAGAATGTAGAAGAATAATAGCTGAGATGCTCAGAAATCCACAAGAGACCAAATCCACAAAAAGAGGCAATAGTAAAACTTATAGTGTTAAATATCTATATCAAACTAGCAAAAAATTTAAGCTAACAAACAAGATGGCACTGGAGACCTTACATGAGGATAAAATTAGACTTTAGAGCCATAACAATAATGATTAGTGATTGTTAACATTTACACGGCACCTGAAGATTTTTGCAAAGCACTTTACCAATGTGATCTCATTTTGTTCTTATTTTGATCTTAGGAGGTAGATGCTATTATTATCACCATTTTACAATTAAAGAAGGAAATTGAGGCATCAGTTTAAATTACTTTCTCACATAGGTACTCTGTTTGAACTCAGGTCATTCTGATTTAGGTCACCTGTCTGGGTATCACTGAGACTTGGTTGAATGAAATCCATGACTAGACCATGATTCTGCATGGTTATATTTATTCACAACATTTCAAACATTTTAAGATGGCTGTCATGCTCCAACATAAATCTTCTCTTTTCCAAGTTATATGCTTTAATTGATTGTCATGGATTCAAGGTTTGTCACCATTCTAATTGCTCTCCAATGGCTGTTCTACAACTTAAAATCTTTCTCACAAAAGTGTAGATCCCAGAAGTGAATGTAATATTCCAGATATGGTCTGGCTAAGGCAGAAGACCACAGAGATGCCATCTTATTTCTGAAAGCTCTGATTATGTTAAAGTAGCCCAAGATAACATTAGCTTTTTCAACTGCTATTTCCCAGTGCTGATGCATATAGATTTTGCTCTACTAAGACCCCTGAATCTTTTTCATATGAACTACTGTCTGTCTATACCACTCACTGATTTTATTGGTTACATTGGCTTTTGGGTCTAAATTTAAGCTTTGACATTTCTCTCTATTAGGTTTTGTAACATGCCCTCCTGGCAGTTACAATTACTAGTCTGCCCTAGGCCCAACAGAGTACCTTTGACCACTGACCTTTGCAGTGTCAATTCTACTCGGCTCGCCTCCTCAGAGGCCTTCAAAGGTCTCTGGCCATGATTTCTTGAATCTATAGATTAATAACCGGTAGCGCACTCAAGAACAGCCACGTGTAATCTTAAAAGCCTTTATTATACCTCCTCACATAATTCCTTGACTTGTTAGTTCCCTAGTGAACACTTGGTCTGAAAACCCACGTGTTCACTACCAAACTCCTTACCTCTCAGCTATCCATCAGCTTGGCTTGGCTTGGCTACCCCAGGCTAGGGAGCCAGGTTAAAGAGAGAGACTGCTGTCTGCAGTGGGCTTATAAAGGGCCTATGAGGTCACACACACAGCCAACCAGCATTGCGAAGCTATCTCAATATGGCCAAGATCCCACCCACAGGGCAGTCCTATAGCCACAGAGAATACTTCTAGCCCACTCAAATCTCCTCTTGTGCTGTGCCCTTCCATTTAAAGAGCCCTTACAATTCCCTTCTCTTGTTTTGCGAGAACCGCATCCTTACAAGGTTTCATCTTATTGGATTAGTGCTAATGCTCTAGTAGCATGTCATGACCTATTTAGCTTTTCACCTATGATCATCATTATCTATGTCTCAAGGTTATTGCAAGGAAAGCTATTTGTAAACTTGTCAGCACTCTGTATATAGGAAATCTGATGATCATGATGATCTCATATAGTCTTATGAATTGTGGGTTGAGTTTGCTTTGGGGTTCGGAGAACTTGTGTTGCCCTTTCCCAATAACTGTGTCCAATTGGCTACAGCTAATACTCAATGTTAAGTAGTATAATATAAACTCTGAAAGCATGATCTACTTTATTATTTGTCCCCATAGCACCAAGCACAAGCACTTAATGAATACTTCTAGATTGAATGGAATAAGTAGTTGAATGTAGATTTCTTGAGGGCAGGGACTATTTCCTTTTAAAATTATCCATTCTTCAGTATCCACCAAGAAGCCTAGCAAATTTGTTGTTCAATCATAGTAGTCATACCTAGGATCTTCATGATCCTATTTTGGGTGTTCTTGACAAAGAGATCGGAGTGGTTTTCCATTTCCTTCCTGCCAGTTATTGGTAAATTGTCGTTTGTCCTTTGTTCTCCAAGAGGACATGACATCAGGGAGGTTATGCTGTTGATGAGGTTTAGATTTAGGGAACCAGAATGAGATTAGGGTTTCTGGTGGTCAGGGAGTTAAATGATAAGGTCTAGTGGCAGGTTCAAGGGTTCAGGGAACCAAATGGAGAGGTTTGGCTCCCCTATGATCCTTGGGAGTAGGCACAAGAGTAGGGAGTTTTGGGGACTCCCTTCTGGCAGCGCAGAGGTTCTCTGTAAAGGAATTTACCAACCTGAAAACCTAGATTGATAAAATAGATTTTTTATGGGGATTGGAAGTAAGGTTAGAAATTCTGACAGTGAGACATGAAGTCTGGGTAGGGAAATAGGTGAGGATAAGGTGAGGATAACATTGGGAAAGAATATTATTCCAGGGGGCAGATCTATGGAAAAATGGAGTTTTGCATTGAGAATGCAGTTCTCAGTGGGCAGAAAGTCCTGGCAACTGAGTAAGCCACTGAGGTCCATCTGCAAAGATGATGTAAGCTCATTATATTGCTTGTCTTGGTGGGGGCTGGGAAACCTGAGCAGATCAGAACCAGTGGTGGGGCTGGGCAACCCAAGCAAGTCAGAATGGGGGCTGGGACAACTGGAGCAGATCAGAACCAATGGGGGCTGGGACAGCCCAAATTGGCTCAGATCCAGTGGGGGCTGGGACAAGCCTGGATCTCCTATTGAAATTCAAAGGGATGCTTTTGACCAGGATGTGTGAATCAAAGGCTCTGGCATCCTAGACTGATATGCTTCAGCCAGGAGGGGCTGGGAATCTGAAAGGAATCACAAATCAATAAGAAATATAGTTTTTTAAAGGGACCACAACCCCTTTCACCATTACATGCAAGTGAATTGGATTTAAGTGAGGGAGATACAAGGTCACCTACCTCACTTTCCCCTCCAGAGTCATCTAGGACCAGTGGCCAGATATACATCAAGACAACTGGGATGAAATGGGAGACCTTGGTCTTTTTAAGCATAAGATCTTCAACAGAGCTCAGTTTCACTGAAGCTGTACCCATTCAATGATTAAGGCTAGGTGGCAATTGAAGCAAAAAAATCTCCTCTTTCACCTAGTCCTCTCCCCAAACAAAATCTAAATAAATAAATGAATTTGGGAGGGGAAGACCCTGTGGGTTTTCTGGCCAAAGCAGAAATGACTTGCTATTTACATTCAATCTGAGTCAATCTGGACCCAAACAATGTAAACTGAGACAAACAGGGTCAAGTGACTTGCCCAGAGTCATCTGAAAGTAAATGTCTGAGGGCAGATTTGAAGTAAGGAAGAGCCTTCTTGCCTCCAAGTTTGGCACTCTATCCACTGTGATACCTAGCTGTCCCATCCTTGTTTGGGAAATAGAAGGTAAGTTTCTTGGGAGCAGATCTTTTCCCCTTTGCCTTTGTATCCCAGCACCTAGCACAGTGTCTGACACATAGCAGGTGTTCAATAGCCACTGATCAAACAGAATTCATTGGGTATTAATAAGGGGAGGAAGGGGGGAGGGAATAGACCAACAAGCTCCAACACGACTCAAATTTGTTCATATTTCCTCCGAGGAAAAAAGAAATCTCTCTCCATCCAGAGGAATTTGAGCATATTAACACTCTAATAATAGTTTCATCCCTAGTCAAATCACTGCCTTCGCACCGATTATTCCATAAGCTCATTAAACAAAGAACCCAGTTGTTAGAAAAGCTGCCAAAGATGCTGTCCTCCTTCAGTGCTTACCTGGGGATGGATCCTGTCCCACCACTTGTTTTCCTTCCCCAAACAGTAAAAACATAATTACCAGGCTGCAGTGGGAGCCCAAGTCTTGCTACAATTTCATTTTCTTTTCTCCCTGTTTGTTCAATCTCATTAAAAGTGTTGAAAAATCTTGCTGCAGCTTTCTGGAAAAGGAAAAAAAAAACACTCAGCCTCCTCAACCTTGTACAAAGAAAAGTACAAAGCAGAAGAGCAGAACATTTTGTATTGTCTGGAAACAGGAAAAGATGAGATCTATTAATGCCAGTTTGCTATAGCTTATCCACTTTTCTTCAAAGTTCTTTTAGAAGGCAAGACTTTCTTCTGTCTTTCCCAGATGTGAGTTCCCCTGGCTCTCTGCCCTTATACTGCTTAGCTCCCAATGCATTATCATTCCTAACTTTTAGAATCTCTGGCTTACATGTAAGATTGGCACCTCAAGTACCACCTGGAAATGAAGCCTGTCCTCTCAACCACCTGGCCTCCATTTGTTAATATACTCTCCCTCTTGAAATTATTTTTGTTATATTGTAAGTATCTGTGTACATGTTATATCTTCAAGTAGAGTGTAAGCTATTTGAGGGCAGGGATTTTTTAACTTTTGTCTTATCTCTAATGCCAACTTGGGCTGTCACAGCCCCCATTCTAATGATCTGCTCAGGTTTCCCAACCCCCACCAAGCAAATTCTAGCCCTCGCTGAAACCCAGGGAGGAACCAACTTGGGATTCCACCTTTAGCTAAATCTCTCATTATAAAAGAGCCAAGCTGGAGTCGTCTCTTTGCAGAGAGTCAAAACATGCCAGCACCATGCCTAGCACCAAGGACTCTCTGCCCACTGGAATCCTGTTTCCGGTGCCCTCTTATCTCTACCTTCACCTTTTACTAACTAGACTTTAACCTTACTTCCAAACCCCAAAATAAACCTCTTTTATCAGTCTAGGTTTTTGAGGACTTTATAGGGGATTCTTGCACCACGACTAGACCTAATTTAACTCCGTATCCTTGCACCAAATCCAAAGGGGCTGCAGGGGAGCTCTATTTGACTCCCTGTACCCCAAACCTGCCACTAGACCTCAATTAAATCTTAATTTCATTTGGGTACCCGAAATCTAGACTTCATCATTATGAAGTTGAAATTTGCCTTCTCTGAATTATAAGAAGGATAGCCATTTCAATCTGGCTCCTTTTCTCTCTAAATAATAATCTAAACCAATAAAAAGCTGCTTGTGTGTTGTCAACATCACTGACAGGTGCAAACAGTCTATTGTGGGGTGCTGGATGGAACAGATCAAAGCTTCTTAAACTTTTTCCATTTGCAGCCGCCAAAATGTAATGTTCAGACTAGCTCTCTGGAGGATCTTGGGATCAGCCCGAGTCCTTGGTCTGAGTGGAGGAGTTAAGGAGGCAGGAGAGCCCCTAGGATGGTCCAAGATGGAGTCCAGAGTCTGGAATCTGGAGTCTGGTGTCTTCTCGTATGTCTGTGGCTGAGAGGTGTGGCTGAGAGAGTGCTCTGTATTTGAGACTCCCTTAAATACCTCTGTACTATTACATTACTACAACATACTGAGCACGAGCAAGCCTTACATCACCATAATTATAAGCACCATGCTGACCTAGATTCAAGTACACCTTTTCAGAGTTCTAGGCCCTTTATAGCAACCTCTTTTTTCTTGAGAAAATTTTACATATATATATATATATATATATATATATATATATATATATATATATATATATATATATATATATATATATATATGAATATATGTATATAAAATAAACATACTAATCAAGTATTTACTTGACAATAAATCATAATTTCCTGACCCTTACATTTAATCAGGAGACCTCATATAGAGTTTAAAAAGTTAGGGAATAGATTGTGTGGTCACATTGTTCTTAGGAACCTATACTTTAATTCTACCAAGTAACTGCTAATCAGGCAGAAAGGAATGATTGGGAATTGAGGGGTCCCTCCCCCCCAGCATTCTCTCTCCTCCCCAAAGGATCCTAGATCTAGAAGCAATGTGAGAAGCTATGTAGTGCAATTCCTCTCTATACAGGATGAGGAAATTAAGACCCAGTGAGAGATTAATTGACTTTCTCAGGCTCATGTAGGTAGTAGGCATTAGAGCTGGGATTTGAACCCAGATCCTTTTGCCTTAAAACCAGTATCCTTTCCACGGACCATGCTGCTTCCTCTTCCAACTCCATAAAATGGGGTTATAAATTAAGGAAAGAAAACTGTTCCAACTTGTTTCCCAATACCATAAACTCAGTGGGTGCTATATATCCAAACAATACTCATTCTGTAGCCAAAGACATTTATTAAACTGATATATAAATAAGACAAAAAGAAGCATTCTAGTGAAAAGAGCATTGGATCTGGGGTGAGAGGACAGGGTTCAAATCCAACCTCTATAACTCATTCATTACCTGTGTGATTTTAGTCAAGTTACTTAACTTCTTGGACCTCAGATACCTAGTGTTTAAAATGTAAAAATTCTCATGTTCAGTTAAATTTAGAGGAAAGAGGGAAGGAGCTGGATTGAAATGTCCAGCCTTCTTACAACTGATAGAGGCCAGATTTCAGCTAGATATTAGCAAAAACTTCCTGAGGATCCAGTGATGAATGTTTGACCATTGAGGTTTTGTTCACTTTTTGATGTATGATGTTATAATTTAAACAAGTTTATGGATGATGTAACTGTGTGATTTGGGGTGAATAATCCCCTCTCGTCAAGCCTCAGAATTGTTCACTCATTAAATAAGCAGATTCTACACCCTCCCTCTCAGCAGAGGACGTTGCCTCCTATTTGATTTAGAAAAAAAGTGATTATCTTTTGTGAAGATGATCTGCTCTACTCCACATTTCAAAAGTTATGCATCATCCACTATTTTCTCATCTTTTATTCCAGTCCTAATGAAAAAGCGTTTTATGTCTTTTCCAAAAGTAATATCCTTGATTCCATCTTCTATTTGTCTTCACCTGGAACCTGCCCTTTGGGTCATTTCTCCTTTCTCTTTTTTTGGTTTCTCCTTATTCAATGACTCCTTTTCCACTGCTAACAACCACATTTAGATTTCCTTCATTCTTAAACAAAGCAAAACATAAAACCCTTTTAGTTGATTTTGTTGTACTCTCAAGGGATCATCCTATAGCTCTCCTCTTTTACAAGAAAATTTCTTAAAACAAATATAAATTCTTTATGTTCCTCATTTTCAATTTCTCAACACTTTATGGTTTGGCTTTTGATCCAACAACTCAACAGAAATTGGGCCTTCAAAGTTATGAATGATTTTTAATGTGTAAATCCAAAAGCATTCTATCTGTCCACTTTCTTTCTTTTATGTAGCTTTTAACACTGTCGACCCCCACGTCCTCCCATATATTCTATATTTCCTTGACTTTGACACTATTACTCTCTTCTGATTTTCCTTCCATTTATCTGACCACTCTTTGGTGCCCTTTATTGGATCATCATCAGTGTCCTACTTTCTGACCATTGCTATTTCCCAAGCTTCGGTCCTGATATTTCTTCACTTTTTTTCTATGTAACCTCTCTCTTGGTCATGTCATCAGCTCTCTTGGGTTCAATTATCTCAACATAATTGACTCCCTTATCTGATCCCCAGTTCAAATTTCTCTCTGGAGTATTAGTCCATCCTAAGATCTGAAATTTATAGCTAGAACTAATATAATCTCCTCACTTTATATATTAGGAAACAGAAGCCTAAGAAGGTGAAATGGCTTATTGAGTGTTACACAGGTAGACAGCAGAAGTATGGTTTTTTACTCAACCATCATGCTTGCTACTTGGAAGAGTCATGGACATCTAACTCAACATGCCCTTCTCTCGTTCTCTCAAACTTTATCCTCTGTAATGTCCGGGATAGGTTTTTGGAGGTCCTCTGGAAGGGCCTTGGTCTCAGCAGGATAGACACCATGAGAATGGTCAAGAATAGAGTCTAGATTCTTTATTCTGGCCCAGTCTTGATCGTAGTGCAGGAGGCAGGAAAGCTACCATGAGATAAAATGTCCTTCCAGTCCTTCTTAATATCTTATTGTAATTACATCATTACAGCATTCTGATTATGTGTGAACTCAAGAACCATTATATCATGCTAAGTACTAAGTCTATATGTGAACTAGAGAACCATCATCTCATTAATTCCACTGAATCAACATCTTGTTTCAAGTATACTTCTCCATACTATAATCCTACTTCAAACTTTCCCATTTCTATTCAGGGTATTACCTTTTTTCAGCTATCCAGGTTTGAAACATTAACTGTTGATTCGAGTCATCCTCAACTCTTGGCTTTTCCTTATCTCCCCTGTTTAATCAGTGACCAAATTTTGTTGATTCTACCTTTATAACATCTCCCAATTCTGTCCCTTGATATCCATTCCATTCAATTCACTCAGTTCCCAGTCTTAATATAGACTCTCATCACCTACCAACTGCAATATTGTGTCAAGCTCCTAATTAGTCTCCATTATCAGTTTTTTCCTCTTCAGTCTGTCCTCCACGCACTATCAAAATAACTTAAAAGCACAGAACTCTGTCACTCCTTTGCACGAAAATTTTAAATAGCTCTCTATTGCCTCTAGGATGCAGTACAAATTCTTCATTTTGGCATATAAAGCCACAATCTGTTTCTAAATCATCCAGATTTATACAATATTGTTTCTCTTTTTGCTAGGTGGTGTAGTTGATAGAGTTTTGGAGTCAGGGAGCTCCTGGGATTTAATTCCTTTCTGACAAGTGGCATCTAACTCCTAATCCTTATCAAATAGACAAGCAAATGTTCATTAAGTACTTATTAGGTGCCATGCACTAGATGAGGCATGATGTTACAAAAAACAAGGTTGCCTTCTTTGATCACAGCACTCAAATATATGGATGAAGGGGCAGCTAGATGATACAGTGGATAGAGAATGCTCTGGAGTCAGGAGGTCCTGAGCTTAAATCTGATCACACATACTTAAAATTTCCTAGCTGTGTGATCCTGGAAAAGTCACAACCTTTGCCAAAAAAAGAGAAAGTAAAATATTTAAATATTTGGATGAAAACCTTAACTATCCAGTTGTGTTTAGTCCATTTGACTCCAAAAGTGTTTGTAAGACATTGAAATGCTTATCACAGTGCAGATCAAGACCTCCCATGATGGATGATTTAAAAAAAAAAAAATTGGAGGGGGGGCAGCTAGGTGGCGCAGTGGATAGAGCACCAGCCTTGAATTCAGGAGGACCTGAGTTCAAATCTGGTCTCAGACACGTAACATTTCCTAGCTGTGTGATCCTGGGCAAGTCACTTCACCCCAGCCTCAGGAAAAACAAAAACAAAAACAAAAACAAAAACAAAAACAAAACAAAACAAAAAAAATTGGAGGAGCATAGGAAAAAAATTGAATGTATTCAAGGACTAAAACTGTAATTAGGGCCTTCTCACTGTGGTTTTCCTCCAGGCTTCTCCTTTACTTCCCCTGCCCCTCTTCCTCTAAAATCTCTATCCTTGTAATTAATCCCCTAAACTTCCTGGATATAATTATCATCTCTATGTAGATGACTCATATCTATATATCTAGCTCCAATTTCTGTAACACCAAATGTCTGTTAGATATTTCAAATTGGATTTATAAGACATATCTCAAACTCAACCAAAGTTGAGATTGTTCCCTTTTTTTTTTTTTTTTTTTTTTTTTTTTTTTGGCCAAAATCCAGCCTTCTTCTAAACTTCCTTTTTCTTTTCAAAACTTTCCCACTCTTCTTGAGTTTCAGGTTTGTAACTATGATATTCAACTTCTTGTTACTAATCAATCACCAAAGCCTGCCATTTTTACTTTTACAACATCTTTTACAGCTGATCCCTTCTTTCTATTCACCTTATTATTACCTTAGTTCAAGCCCTCATCACTTCTGATCTAAATTATTGCAATAATCTTACCATTGGTCTTTTTTTACTTCAAATCTCTCCCCATCATGTTTATCCCGCATAGTACTGACAAAGAGATCTTTCTTAAGTGCACTCATCATGTCACTCTCCTTCTCCATCAACTCTAGTGGCTCACTATTGCTTTTAGAATATGATATTAAATACTATTCTTAGCTTTTAAAGCCCTTTGTGTTCTTGTCCCAATCTCCCTTTTCTGACTTAGAGGACTTGACTGCTTTTTCCAAACTCTGGGTATCTAATCAAACTGGACTTTTCTGTACTTCCCATCATGTTATTCTATCTCTTATGTTTATGCCTTTAAAATAACACTCTCATATTACATGTAAGTGTCTCTTGCTTTATAGAATTTTTGTCCTATGTGTGGAAGCCTCTCTCTGCTGAATTCAGTGACCTCAAAATTCAGTTCTAATCTCACTCTCTGTAAGGGCAGTTTTTGGTCTCTCCCTCCCCAAATTATCTTGTATTCACTGTGTATATGACTTATAGATGTTTCTATGTGTTGTTTCTCCAGACAGAGCACCGGACTTTGGAGTAAGAAAGACTCCTGGGTTTGGCTACTACCTCAGATACTAGCTATGTGACGCTGGAAAAGCACATAACTTCTATATGTCTCAATTTTCTATAAAATTGGATTCTGTAACCTTTAAGATATATTCCTGGTGTAGATCTATGACTTGTTTATGGCTGTTTTACCTTTGTTTCTATATGCTCAATATTGCTGTCTCTTAGCAAAAGCTTAATAAATGCTTATTGATCGAATAATTGACAATAAAATTACAACTAGGATGGTAATAAAGGAATTTGACAAAGGTCCTTTTCTATTTATGGGCTGTGAAATGTTAATGGGTCTAAGTCAACAGGTATTTATTATTACGTTTAGTGTGCCAGGTACTGGATTATGTGCTGAAAACACAAAGGTAAAAGTAGCTCCTACCTCTGAGGGCTCACATTCTAATGGGGGAAGATATATATCATATACATAAAGTAAGGGGAAGGCAATCTCAGAGGGAAGGGAGTGAACCAGGAAAGGGTTAATATGTGAGGTTTTCTGAAAATCCAGTAAAAAAGACACAGGAGAGCTTCCACTGAATGGAGAATCACGGAGCTGAGGCTGGAGAGGCAGTTGTTTCAGCCATCCAATGAAGGGCTCTCTGGTTAATGAATACACCCAGGCCCAGCTCCTCCTGGTCTCTTCTCTTCCTTCCCCATAGGGCTGTCATGGCTTCAGATCTCTCTGGCAGGCTGGGTCAAAAGGATCTATCAGTCACTAGTCAGACCCCACTGGTACTGCTGTAGCAGACAGATGTGGAAGCTAGATAGAGAATCCCTCAGTGACTCAGAAGCCCAGGGGGAGCAGACAGCATGAGAATGGAGATGTGTCAGGATAGCTGGAGGACTGAAACCATTAGGGAAGAAAATGTCTCATTTGTCAATATCCATATGGGGATGGCAGAAAATATCCCTTGGGTTTGATTGCCCCCCAGGGAAAAGCGTCACTAATCCAAAGGGAAATATGGCTGCTTGTGCTAGGATGGTGTTAGCTCAAGTTAGGGTGGCACAGTGAAAAGACATTAAATTTGTCTGCCTTTCTTTTTTCTTCATTTCTTTCTTTCTTATTTATTTTCTTCTTTATTGACTTCCTCCCTCCTTTTTTCTCTCCTTTCTCTCTCCCTTTCTCTCTCTCTCTCTCTCTCTCTCTCTCTCTCTCTCTCTCTCTCTCTCTCTCTCTCTCTCTCTCTCTCTTTCTCTCTCTCTCTCCCTTCCGTTTCCTTCCTTCCTTCCTTCCTTCCTTCCTTCCTTCCTTCCTTCCTTCCTTCCTTCCTTCCTTCCTTCCTTCCTTCCTTCCTTCCTTCCTTCCTTCCTTCCTTCCTTCCTTCCTTCCTTCCTTCCTTCCTTCCTTCCTTTTTCTTTTCCTTGCTTCCTTCTTGACTCCTTCATTTTTAGCTGGTTGTTTCCCTCCCTTTCTCTTTCTCTGTCTCTTTGTCTCTGTCTCTCTGCCTATCTCTATCTATCTGCCTCTGTCTCCCTGTCTCTGTCTCTGTCTCTCTCTGTCTCTCTGTCTCTCTGTCTTTCTGTTTCTCTGTCTCTGTCTGTCTCTGTCTCTATGTCTCTGTCTCTGTCTCTCTGTCTCTCTCTCTCTCTCTCTCTCTCTCTCTCTCTCTCTCTCTCTCTCTCTCTCTCTCTCTCTCTCTCCCCTGAGTTAAATGACTTGCCCAGGGCCACAGAGTAAATTTAAAATATGATAATTCTAATCAAGTAAATTTCAAGTGTCTGTAATTTGGCATCAGATGACCTGGGTTCAAATTTTAGTATTTACTTCATGCTTGATGTTTTCACATCTGTAAAATGAGGCAGTCACAATAAATGAGTTCTGAATTTCCTGGTATGAAGTCATTTAGTAAGTGTTCACTGAATGTCAGGCACCATGTTTAGTGCTGGGGTTACAAATACAAAAGTGAGATAATTCCTGTCTTCAAGCAGTTTACAAATCAAGCATACCAGAATTTACTAAGCACCTACTGTATTTCAGCAAACATTGAGGACAGAGAAAGAAAGGGAAAAAGACCCATAGTTCCTGCTTTTACTTACTCACTATCTAATATGGGAGACATAACCCTACACAAATAAGATATATATATATATATATATATATATATATATATATATATATATATATATAGGATAAGCTGGAGCTAATTTTGGGGGAAAGACAAATTATGGGAGAAAATACATTTAGAGGAGTAGGAATAATAGGAGGGAATAGGAGGCAGGGAGGAGAATTCTGGTCTGAGGAGCCACAGGGATGGAGAGTGAATTCTTAGGGAGGCTGATTGATATCGTCTTTCCAGAAGCAATGATGATATTGATTTGATTGCTGTGCTCAAAGCAGGAAGTGGAAAAACGGGGAGGAAAGACAGTGCAGCAGAGAAGACTAACAATGACTTTTAAGTATGACTTATGTGCTAGGCATTATACTGAACATTTTATAATTATTATCTCATTTAATCCTTACAACAATCCTTCGAGGTAAGTACTAATATCATTACCACTTTGTGTAATGCCCGGGCTAGCTTTCTGGAGGACCTCTGGACGGGCCTTGGTCTCATTAGGTCCTCACCATGAGGATAGTCAGGAATATTGTCTCCTTCACAGTCTATTCATTCTGACTGACTCACTCTTGATCTTAGTGGAGAAGTGCAGGAGGCAAGAAAGCCACTAGGAGGATGGTCAAAGATAGAATCTCTCATTTCTAGACCTTCTTAGCCAGTGGTTCTCAAACTTTTTAAATAGGAGGCCAGCTCCCTGTCCCTCAGACTGTGGGAGGGCTGGACTATAGTAAAAACAAAAACTCACACTCTTTCTCCACCCCTCAGCCCATTTGCCATAACCCAGCAGGCCGCATAAACATCCTCGGGCCTTGGGCTGTAGTTTGAGAATCCCTGTAAATCTTAGCCTTTATATACCTTATTATAATTACACCATTACAGCCTACTGAGTATGTGTGAACTAGAGAACCATGACATCACCATGCTAAGTACTAAGTATATATGTGATCTAGAGAACCATCATCTCATCAATCACACCGAGTTAACACCCTGCTGTAAGTATCTTTGCTTCAAGTATACTTTTCCAGAGTTCCTCAAAATCTGTGGTCCTCTACAACTTTGTAGTTGAGGAAACTGAGTTGACTTGCCTAAGACTACCCAATTAACATTTGAGGCTAGATTTGTACTCAGTTCTTCCTGACTTTGGGACCAGCACTCTCTCTACTGTACACATTGCTGCCTCCTAATGCCTCTAAAGATGGCAAAGCAGATGGGACAAAGAAACATGGTTAGGTCTTGGGTGCCTATGTATGATGGGTCAAAGGAGTTTTGTTGCTGTCTCAGTTCTAAATCTAGAACATTACGGTCCACGAAACTGCTCTGTCCATTGCTGATTCCTCCCGCCCTGAGTATGGCAGCCCAATGTTCAGTTTCACACTGCTTGTAACAAGAATGAGAAGCATACAGGAAAATATAACCCATAGTTTTCTCTGTACAAATAGCACAACTGTTCAGATCCATGGTACTGAGATTCTGGAATGGCCCGGCACAGCAGATTTCTTGCTACATGGTAACAGGTCAAGCTAAATCATCCTGCTGTTACTACCTTTAGGATACACTCTAACTTTTTTAACTCTGAAATTTTTTTTTTCAAAAACCCACTTGAAAGATATTTTCTTTTGTAGCATTGAAAGCATATCCATAGATCTATATTAAGAAACAGGAACACAATAGAGTATTCAGCTTTTCTCACATAAAGGAGTCAGGCTTTTGACATGCTTCGCCAGTATATTAAAGATTCTTAGGAATACATAATAGAACTCTGAAACTAAGAGCCCATTGCTAATCTATGCTAGTAGCATCCCCTCTATCTGTGAGCCTTCTATATATAAAAGTGGTTTGACTAGACCAGGGATTGTTAATCATTTTTTTTTTTTGGAATGATGGGTCCGTTTAGCCGCCTGGTACTGAGTCTACGGACCCCTTATGGGAATTACGTTTTGTTGCCTAAATTCAGAATGGAAGAAAATGTTAAATTTCAATGAAAGGTGGTTGTTGTTGTTTGTCCTTTGTTTTCAAAGAGGGACATCATGAAGGTTATTTTATGATATGGGAGTGAATTGGATTTAAATGAGGGAGAGCAGTATAAAATCAATGGCCTCCCTTTCTCCTCCAGAGCCATTTGGGTCCGTTGGCAAGACCCAGGATGAAGGAGATAGCCCTGGATGTAGTGGGACACCTTGGTCTTTTTAAGCTAAGGTCTTTAGCAGGTCTCAGTTTAGTGATTAAGGCTAGGAAAGAATGAAACAAAGAATTAGGGAAGATAAAGATGTAAATTTTCCCTATCCAAGTGCAAGGATCACTTTACATAATATATGAATTCCAGGTTAATAATCCCTGGCCTGGATTATCCTTATGAATCCCTATACTACCTCTCCCTCTCCCCATGAGCTCCAAATACAATGATTTTAAGATATTTTTCTTATTGTGAAGAGCTTCCAGGGAGAAAATTGGCCCTAAAGAACACACTGGGGGTGGGACACGGATAAGGTTATTGACATGCTCAAGATCAGCACTATGTAGCTGGGACAGGGCTGCTTCCAATACAACCCTTTGTCTATTAAGTTTTCCTGCCTTTTTCTGTCTTTGGGGTTAACTTGCTTAGGGTCATACAATGAGTGCTAGTGTCCAAGGCCACATTTGAACCCGGGAACTTGTGACCTGAGGGCTGATGTTCTCTCTACTGTGCTACCTAGAAGCACCGAGGTCCCTTTTAGCTGTGCTGTTCTATGATTCTCTGAGGACAGGGCCTCTCTCCCCTGCTCCTTCCTCTCCCCTTTATCCCTAGCACTGGGCCTGGCAAGCAGAAGGCCTGCACTAATTGGTTGTTCCATGCATGAACAGCTGACCCTCTTTGCTGGGATTGCATAATCCTCCTCTGGTCCCACAAGAGCAGGAGTTGGAGTGTTACTAGAATAGTCTTACTATTATTCTGCCAGGGCTGGGAACTCACTGCAGTGGAAAGTTTATCTTTTTGTTTTTTTTCTCTCTTCTTAGGAGAGCTTGTTTTCCAGGTGAGCTTGCCTATATTTCTTTTGGCAGGTGATTTTGTTTTTCATTTACTGCCTTTCTTACTCTGTGATTCCTTCCTGATAAAGAGGACAGACAGTTACTTCACTCTGGCTGATGGAGGGATGTGCTCCCAGAGGTGTCGCTATTGATGGAGGAGGATATGTCATCCCCCCGGCTGCTGTTGCCCTCTCCCCCAATTAAGAGCAAGAAAGGTGGAGAATTCATAATCCAGGGCTCATTGTTCATTGTATATGTTCATTGTATGTATGTGTATGTTCTCATGTCCAAATGCTGTATATAAATATACACATGATACACAATGCAGTGCAAGTAGGTGTACATCTGCATGCATGCATCTGTGCACACATGCATCCATAGAAAGTGCAGGGCATATGTGGACATGCATTTCTGAGTATATGCCTAAGCTGTGTCTGTATATGTATGTACAATGAATGTCCACATATGTACATATGTGTTTATTCACAATGCATGCACAATAAATGAGCATGTAGGTGTGCGTGTACATGCACACACAGTGTATGTACCCATAGACAATGAAGTGCATCTATGCACATGTGCACATGTATGAGCATATGCAGATGCATGTGGACATGTGCTCATGCCCATAAGCCTGCATCTGTACACACATACATACATAATGCAGTGCATGTAAATGTGCATGTGAATCTATGCATGCATGTGTACACATATGCATTAATAGCCACAGCAGTGCATAGATTCACATGCATTTCTGGGTATATGCCCACTTCTGTATATGTATGTATGTATATACACACATGCTCACATATGTGTATATGTGTTTGTCTACACAGGTATGCACATGTTCTAGTAACAAATGAGCATGTACGTGTGCATGTACATGCATCCGCAGTGTATGCATGTATCCATAGACAATGCAGTGCACTTATATGAACGTATTCATGTGTATATATGTGAATATGTGTGCATATGTTCACGTATGCATTCATAGCCACAGTAGTGCATATGTGCACATGCATTTCTGAGGCTATGCCTACTTCTGTGCATGCATATGCACACACAATGAATGTGCATGCACGACTATATGCACATGTGTGTCTGTACACATGTGCATGCACAATGGCTGAGCATGTGGGTGTGCATTGCATGCATGCACAATGGCTGTATGCATCCATAGACAATATAGTGCACATGTGTGCATGCATGTGCTTTTGTCCACATGCATATATATATATATATATACACATACACACAAATATACAATACACATATGTACATATGTGCATGTTTGTATATATATGTACACACAAACGTGTATATATACAAGCTACTCTTACTGGATACTAGCTATTAGCACAGTGTTTGGAACATTGTAGGTATTAAATAAATGCTCATTGATTGATTAATAGCAAATGATTGAACTAGGTACTAAACTCCAGCTCTTATGGTCACCAAATCTATTCTGCTGGCTGCAATTGCATACTGCTTCTTGAGAAAAGTCCTGAATCTAGACTCAGAAAAAAAAAGCTTAGGAGAAAATATAATCTGGTAGAAAGAGCCTTGGCATTGGAGTAGGGGTATGCTAGCAAAGATTTAACAACTGGCTCTCCATATATAGGAGCATATGTACTGTCAAAAATTATAATTATAAAATTAATAAATTAAAAAAAGAAGTATATAGGACATACAGTGAATCTTCATTATTAACATTTTTTTCATCACTTTCTTAAGTCTGAACCATCAACCAACTAAACAATCCAATGGTAATCTGTATTTTGCCCCTTTCCATGGCTTAAATGCTCACACTGGAAATTGACAACTGACTTTGGTGAGCTGGTTCAAGATGATTCTGATACATCCCTGAGTGGAGTTACAGGACCCAAATTCAAATCTTTTTTTCTTATACTTGTCATTTGGAGGAATTTGAGTGAATTATTTAGCCTCTCTGCTAAAAAACAAAACAAAACAAAACAAAACAAAAACCTGAAAACTTTTTCTTTTCTGTGGAGTGAGTGACCTGGATTAGATGGCCTCTGAGATCTCTTCCATCTCTAGCTCAGAGAGCTTTATCTGAGATCCAGGATTTCATGATTCCATGACCCAGTATTTTGTCTCATGGAGTTCCTGAGTCTTATTGCAGAGGGCAAGATCTCCCCTCCCCTCCCCATCAATCAAGTGGAGTAAATCACATGGAGAGATTACTGCACGTTAGTTAGGCATGGATTGGGTATGTTTCCTTTGCTCATGCTCATTGTGTTCCCATATTAGAGATATGAGATATGTCAGATAATAATTGCTGTGGAAATTCAGGAAGAGATTGAAGTTATTAAGGAAGGATTCATGGAAGAGGAAGCAGGACTTGTGAGGAGCCTTGTTAATTGGGCAGCATTTTTCTTAGATGGAGGCGGGGAATTATCTGTTGGTGCTAGAATCTAGTGAATCTAGGTTAACGTCCCACCTTTGACATTAACTCTTCAGCTTTGGACAAAAAAATTCCCTTCTCTGAGGGTTAATAGTGTCCATATAACACCTACCACCCAGGGCTGTCCAGGGGAAAATTTTGTTCACTTGTGCTTAACTCTTGGTGATCCCATTTGGGATTTTCTTAGCAAAGATATTGGAGTGGTTTGCCATTTTCTTCTTCAGCTCATTTTCAGATGAGAAAACTGAGGCAAATTGGGTGAAGTGACTTGCCAGGAGTCACACAGCTAGTAAGTCTCTGAGATCAGATTTGAACTCAGATCTTCAGAGCTTGGTGATCTATCTCACTTACCATTTACCACATACACATATATATGTTTGTATGTATATATATGCATATATATTTACACACATATGTTTGCATGTATATATGTATATACACATGTATGTATATACATATATATGCATGTATGTATATATATGCATATATACATATATATGCATATATACATATATGTGTATATATATGTGTATATATACATATATACATGTATGCATATATGCATATATACATATATATGCATATATACATATATATATATATATATATATATATATATATATATATATATATATATATATATATATATATATATATATATATATATATATATATATATATGATATTAGGTTTAGATGTAGAAGACATCTCAGATGCCATATGTCACAACCCTGTCGTTTTATAGATAAGAAAACTGATAGGAGGGGAATTAAATTACCTAGGACCTACATTATCAGAGTCAGTAATTTCCCTCCTATTCTACGTAGCTTCTCACATGATTTAATAAATGTTCTGACTTCACCCCAGCCCAGTGGGAAGAGATTATAATCATGGATCATAACAGATAAACTTTTTGCTTGGCCTTCAGATATCCTGTGGTCAGATGGAGAGTCTGGTTGGATCTATAGCCCAAATCTCTGCCAAATGTCAAACTGGAGGGGCTATTTGGTCCCGCGGGGAGTCCTCCCCCTTTCTAGTGTTCTCAGCCTATTTTTAGTTTTGGCAAACCTCAGTGGTGTCCCTGCGGCTTTGTGTAAGAACCTGTCTGGAATCAAGCCATGTAGATGCATTATTCATCAGCAGGGAAGAGATACTCAGCTGTGGGCTACAGGATTTGAACAGCAACTTGGTCTGAAGTGGGAAATGTGAAGCTGCAGTGGAAAAAAAAAAAGGACTTTCTTGGTATTTATTGGATAAAGACTTGAGGTGATCAATCTTCTCAGCTTACCTTTGGACAAGATACCTGTGCAACCTGGCTGACTCTGGTCTCCCTCTCAGAAGCAGAAATGGTACCTTTCCTTCTGCTCAGCGTTCTTGGATATCCTGAGAGGATTGAGTCATTTCTTTTCTGTGATATTGGATCAAACCCCTACCAGGTGTGTTCCTTCTAATTTTAGAAGCCCATTGAATGAGACCCCAGTTCATTTAACAACAGAGAGCTTTTTACAAAGACACATTTACTTCAAAGATATAGTCAGATCAAAGTACAAACATTTCTTCTAACACCATGGGTGTATAATATCCCTTTATCTCTCCTTGGCCTCTTGTGAGAGGCTTGGGAAGAAGCTTATAGCTTATCTCAGCTCTTACATAGCATATCACCAATTTCATGTTGGATACACTGCTCCTGATAGACTAGAATTCCAGCCCTTTGCACCTCAGGGTGTCACTACTGGGGGCTATACCTGGCTATAATACCTGTCTTGGGTTCCTAGAGTCCTGAATCCCATGGCTTATACTTCCAGTCCAGATTAGAGACTTCATTCTGCAGGGAATAGAGATGAATGAGTGATAAAGCCAAGGACTAGATCTGCTTCTTAGGGTTATACAACTTTGTAGGAAGAGGGTCCCACGGTCCTAATTCTTTACCGGAAAGTCTCATTGACCATAATTAAAGAAGTCACCCTATAGGGGCAACATTTCCATTATACCCATATTTCCTTAATGTTTCTTCTTGACCCAAGATTAGAAGAAAACTCAGATCTCTGGATTGAACTCAGATCTCTGCATTGGAGCTAAGTTTGTTTGTAGGATGGAAAATAAACTTTTGATACTTTTAGGAGAGAAGCCTCCCTCCCTTTGATTTACTGACTCATTTATTTATCTCACTCCAGGCCTCTGTAGGTAGCATAGACCGAATTTTCTCTTATACACTCATGGATCCTCTTCTTCAGCTGTCCCCCATTCCCAGAATGCTTTATCATCTCCTTTATTCTTCACTTTTTCCCTTAGTTCTCTGACTTATTTCAAGACACTACTTAAAGTCCATCTTCTGTAGGAGACCTTTCCTGTCTTGTATCCAGCTGCCAGTTCCTTCTCCTCTGAGACTACCTTTTACTTTTTCTATTCTGTATTTATCTTTTATGTAGCTAATTATATGCATGTTGTTTTTCCCCCATTAGAATGTAAGCTATTTGAGGTCAGGGACTGTCTTTCTTTTTGCTTATATTTGTCATCCCCACTGCTTAGCATGGTGCCTTGTACATTTAGGCCCTTAATACATGTTTGTTGATCATTGGTTAATTGATTATTAAATGCTGTACACCAGAGTTGTCAAACACACAGACCAACTGCCCACTAGAGCCTAAAACACTCCTAAATATGACCAGAACCAGATTAAAATGTCACCAGGAAATATTTAACAAAATAAACATACAACAGACTATAGATAACATTAACATGTTTTTCTAAGTCAATGTTCAAGGATCCTTATATTTGGGTTAGTGGCCACCATTTTTACTTGGATTTGACGTTGCTACTGTACAAATTTTATTTCCTACCTGCTTTTATATAATCTGTCCCTGATTCATGGTGTGCTTTCCATGCTCACCTTTACCACTTGAAATCTCTGGTTTAAATCATAATCTCTTGAAGGCAGGAAGTGCTTTTTTTTTTCTTTTCATATTCAGTGCTTAACACGATATCTGGCACTTGGTAGTCCACAAAAGAGTCAAGTGAACAAGCATTTATTAAACACGGACTGTTTTCTAGGCCTTGTGCTAAGTGCTGAGAATACTAATATAGGAAAAAAGAAAGACACTCCTTCCCCCAGGAAGCTTACATTCTAATTGGAGAAGATAATACCTAAAAAGCAGCTTAAAAGGTTCAGGATAGGGGGTGGGATTCCTAAATGGGGAGAAGGATGCTTTCAAAATCCCCAGAAGCAGAATTAAGAGTCAGGAGACAAATGAAAAATGGTTAGTCTGGATTCTTCCTCAAAATGGAGATTTTTAGAGAAACTTATCAATAGGAGGAGGAACTGCAGTGTCAAGAGAGGGAAAGTGGAAAAGGTCTTTTCCATAGTAAGAAGGCGGTAGAAGGATAAGTGTTATCACTAGTGTTCTCCTCCTCTCTCTGAAATGACTTTGCATTTATTGAAGATTTTTTATTTCTGAGATCATGGGATCATAGGCTTAGAGCTGAAGATTATCTTGACCAATCCCCTCATTTTACAATTAAGGAAACTGAGGCACAGAGGGATTGTGACTAATCTGTGTGTATGCGATACTTCCTTAAGTAGAATACATATTTCTTGAGGGCAGTTACTGTTTTGTTTGTGTCCTATTTCCAATGTCTCACAGTGCCTGGCATATAGCAAATTTTGTGATAGTAGATTAATCAAAAGAAGCACCAATTATGGGCTTTTAATCCCAGGTGTCAGCAAGCATATGGAAAAATGTTGTCAATTATTAATAATGTGAGAAATGCAAGTTAGAAAAATGGTGAGATTTGATCTTATAATAATCAGACTGGGGGTGATGATAAAAAGGAAAAATGACAATTGTTAGAGGGAAAACTGGCACACTAATGTACTGCTCAAGAAGCAGTGAAGGGATCTAGCCATTCTGGAAACAATTATGGAACTATTTTCCCAAAGTTGCTAAAGTGTGAAAACTACTCCTAGGCTTATATCCTCCAAAAGTTCAAAGAAAGAAGAAAAAGAGTCATATATACATACATATATATATATGTATATATATATATATATATACACACACACAATATATATATATATATATATATATATATATATATATTTATAGTAGCTCTTTTTGTTAAAAGAAAGAACTAGAAGGGGCAGCTAGGTGGCGCAGTGGATAGAGCACCAGCCTTGAATTCAGGAGGACCCAAGTTCAAATTTGATCTCAGACACTTAACACTTCCTAGCTGTGTGACCCTGGGCAAGTCACTTAACCCCAGCCTCAAAAAAAAAAAAAAAAAAAAGAAAGAAAGAACTAGAAATTAATATGTTGCCTATCAATCATATTAAACAAATAAACAAAAAACAAATGACAAAATAAGAATGTAAGGGGGATTATTGCACTATAAGAAATCACAAAAGGAATACTTTCAGAGAAATCTGAGATTTGTATAAACTTATGCAAAGCGAAGTGAACAGAACCGGGATAATAAATTGTACAATAATAACAACATCATAAAGAACAAACAACTAGGGAATCGTGAGTAGTGCAATGACCTAGCACAATTCCAAAGGACTGATTATATGCGATTGATAGTATATTCAGACTGGGAGGAGAGGTATGTTTTCAAACATAGTAAATGTAGGAATTTGTTTGTTTGATTATACTTCTTTTGTTACCAAGGTTGTATTTTTCTTTCTTTTCAATGGGGGTGGTGAGGGATTTGGGAAGGAGAGTGGGGAATAGAAACTAAGGTTGTCGAACAATAACAAAAAGATAGAAAAAGCAAAGAAAGAAAAGAGGGTCACTGAAACATTAAAGAACAAAGCAAAAATGAGAACAGAAGGCAGGCCAGAAGGAATCACAGACAAGTAGGACAGGCTTAAAAGTTTCATGTTGAATTCATTATATATGTAAAAAGCAAGCTGTAGCTAACAGAAATCTATAGTTTCAGGTACAATCCTTATTCTTTTCTACTATATAGGGAAGTATTCATTTTAGTGGGTATTAACGTCAGAACTCAAAGTAAAATTTTAAAAATAGGTTTTTCACTAAGTCCTTCAAAGAAGATGCTTTTAAAATTAAATTTTAATTTAATTTTTTAAAAGCAATAGCTAGCTTGTTATGTTCTACCAGGAGAAGACTAGAATAAGATGATTCTATCTGGAGACTGAGATGAAACAATATGTATCAGTCATCAAGCTCTAGTATGGCAACTCAATACCATTTCAAATAGGTGGGTTAATACAACACCAATGCTAGAGTTAAGATGATGCATTCAAATCCTGCCCTAGACACCTGCTAGCTGTGAGACCCTGAATCAAATATTTAACCTCTGTCTGTTTCAATTGTGAGAATAAAATGTGATGTTTGTAAAGCTCTTTGGTAACTGTAAAGTCCTATATAAATGATAGTGATTATTATTATTAGGTATTATTATCTGTGTTCTCATTTTCTTCTTTGTCTCTTTGGGAAGGAAGGTAATGAATCTTATCAGATTGGCAATAATGACAATTGTTGAAGGGGCTTTGACAAAAATGGCATACTAATAAACATAATTAGAGGGTTGTTAATGTATCCACTCTGGGAAACAATTTGGAACTATGCCCCAAGGGTGTAGTAGAACCATGTAGAAATATGGCATCACAGAATGCCAGGGCTGGAAGGGAGTCCAGAAAACATTGAATTCAGCTTCATCTTTTTACATGTGGAGAAACTGAAGTCAAGAGGGAGAGAAAGGACTTGCCCAAGATCTGTAGTAGAGCTGGAACCAACTGTTAGCTTCCAGTCCCGAATACTACACCTTCCAAAATAACTCCCAATGAGGTGATAGGTCCAATCCCTCTCTGGAGATTTTTAAGCAGAGACTTTATGACTTCTTTTCAGGTGTGATGAAGAGTTACATTTTAAAAGTCTAGTTCAGTAGTTCTCAAACTTTTAAAATAGGGGGCCAGTTCACTGTCCCTCAGACTGTTGGAAGGCCAGACTACAGTAAAAACAAAAACTCACACTGTCTCTGCCTCTCAGACCATTTGCCATAACCGGGCGGGCCAAGTAAACATCCTCAGCGGGCCGCATATGGCCCATGGGCTGTAGTTTGAGAACTCCTGGTAGTTGGACTCAGTGGTCTGTATTTTGAGATTCTGGGATTAAATGAGATTTTACTCGGAAAAGAGACTTACGTAGTATCTTCATACAGTGGTTTCTGTGGAGGCTTGACATTTCTTCTATGTCTCCCACTTTTAACACATTTTTCTTCATCTTCCAGTGTCCAAAGGCACTTTTGGCCAAAAGGAATGTAACTAGCTGTGAAGCATCAAGAAATTTTGAAAAACAAGGCTGGCTTTGTGTATGTGTGTGTGTATTTATGTACAGATGCTTACCCCTGATGACACCCTTTTGAATTGATTACAGAATACTCCATTGTTCAAAAGATAAAAATAAAAATAGTGAAGGACTTGGAAAAATGTTTTTCCTTTGGTTCAAAGCTATCCTATGGGTGCCATATTTGTTGACAATATCCATGAGTTAGGACTGCAATCAAATAAAAATTTGGTCATACCTTGAACTTTACTTTTCCCCCTTTTCAGTAAAGTTGAAAATCTAAAGTTATCCAATTAAGAGGTTGCAGTTATGTTGCCAGTGAGATAGGTTGTTGTTTAGGTTTACTGCCTAGTCCAGGAAATCTTTTTATCAGAAAAATATGTTCCTTAATTCTCAGACAGAGTGGTACAATAGAAAGAACACTAGATTTGACATCACAGGATCTGTGTTAAAATCACAGATATACTTCCTCCCTATTTGATCCTGATTAAATCATTTTAGTACTTCTGTCCTCAGATTCTTCATCTATAAAATAAGGATTTTGGATTAGATATTCTCTGAGATCCTTTCCAGCTACAAAATCCAGTTCTGTATACAGAAGGAAAAAGCCATGACTAGAAATCCCTTCCACTTCCAAGTTCATGTGTCCTAGAGTGTTAGGATTACAAGGTGAGAACTCAGGTTGTCTGGGCAATTCTCTAGCTCAGAATTCACACCTTTAGTTCTGGCCTTTAGGTGGAATTTACACCTTTGAACTTCTGAGAAGAAGTTTACATATGTAAAGGAGTTTACACCTTTAAAAGGAGTTCTGAAAAGGAGTTTACACAACCTTTAAAAGGAGCAAGTTCATTGGTTGAAGTATTTCCCCAAGACCCTTTGAGTTCTCATTACAATCTCTGCGAGGATAAAAGAGGGCAGCATTGGGTCTGGAAGGTAGTCTAGTTTGGGATAGACTGGAAGGAAAGTAGTCTGGAAGGACAAGAGCTGGAGGAGATTCAGAGCTCCCAAGAAACCTGCATACAGAGAAAAGGATTCACAGAGAAAAGAAATCTCCTCCCAGAGAAGGATTCTAATTGAAGAGACGACAAGAACTTTACAATTTGGCGTCCAACATGGGGCAAGGACTTTTGCTTATCCTGACCAGGACTTATTCTGAGCCCTTCAGAGGAGCTAGCCCGGACCATTACACTAGAGAGAAATGTAGATATAGATATGGTTTCAAATCTTGACATGCTATTCAGAGAGGTAGTGTGATTTGTGACTGCATGCCTTGATCGCTGTTTCAGGAAGGGACCCGTCATGCTTGATTTTAACCTTGAATTTATTTTCTAGGTATTTTTTCTTCTTCCTCTTTACCCCATTCAGGAGAAATTTCTGCCCTGAGTACCTACCATATTTCCTTTCATTGTGTCCCCTTCTCTCCTCCTACCTTTCCAATTTTTCTTCATATATCAGCTAAAATCCCATTTTCCAAGAAACCTTTTCTCATTCCTCGTTAGTTCTTTTCTTAGGTTGATTTTCTCTAATTTATCTTTATATATACATATATATTATATATATACATATATATATATATATATATATTTATCTTTTGAACAATGAAGTATTCTGTAGTCAATTCAAAAGGGTGTCACCAGGGGGCTGTACATATCTGTACATAAATACATATACACACAAATGATATAGTTGTTTATGTCTTATCTCTCTCATAAGTCTGTGGAATTCTTGAGAGTAGGGATTGCTTTTTGCCTATCTTTGGATTTGGGTTGTAGGGTGTATTTGGGAAAGACTAGTACCTCTGGAGTGAGGGCTTTTGAGCCTTTTATAGAACTGCTTTCCACTTTTGGTGTCCACCTCATCCACTGAATTCTCAGCTGTATCTTAAAGAAGCTGTAGCATGCAAAGCAGTCACATCCTGGTAAACTATTTTAGCAGCTGGGCGAAACCAGATTGAGAGTAATCTTTGTATCCCAGTGCTTATCACAATGCCTTGTACATAGTAGGGGCTTAAAAATGTTTGTTGACTTGTGTTATCTTTTTCATTAGACTTGAAGTGTAGAATTACCTTGCTTGCTTGTATTTTTTTTAAATAAAGCTTTTTATGTTCAAAACAAATACAGTGATAGTTTTTATCATTCACCCTTGAAAAACCATGTGTTCCAGATTTTTTTTTCTTTCCCTCTTCCCCCCACTCCTTCCTCTAGAGGACAAGTAATCCAAAATATGTTAAACATGTGCAATTCTTCTATACATATTTTCATATTTATCATGATATACAAGAAAAATCAGATCAAAAAGGAAAAAAAATAAGAAAGAAAATAAAATACAAGCAAGCAACAACAAAAAAGTGAAAAAGCTATGTTGTGATCGACACTCAGTCCCCACGGTCCTCTCTCAGATGGCTCTCTCCATCACAAGACCATTGGAACTGGCCTGAATCACCTCAATGCTGAAAAGAGCCATGTCTATCAGAATTGATCATTGTATAATTTTATTGTTGCTATATGTTCTCTTGATTCTACCCACTTTACTTAGCATCAGTTCATGTAAATCTCTTCTGACCTCTCTGAAATCTTCCAGCTGATCATTTCTTATATGGAATATTATTCTATAACATTCATATACCATAACTTATTCAGCTATTGTCCAACTGATGGGCATGAACTCAGTTTTTCATTCCTTGCTACTACAAAAAGGGCTACTTGCTTGTATTTGTACACAAATACATGTACACGAGGCACTCATATACACATATACATACATATGTGTCTATATCCATATCTATATGTGAATAAATATAACCAGTGTGGCATTTGTTTTGCTTGACTCAGTATGTTTGTAATAGGAATTTTTTTTCTTGCTTTCTCAGCTGGGCATGGGGAGGGAGAAAATACAGATCAAAATTTAATTTAATTTAATTCTTTAAAATGTGATAAACTTTGCTTCTTGAGGCACTACTTGGTGAATAAACAGAGATTTTGCAGGGTTTAGATAGTATTTCATGAAAGCCAGAATTTTGAGAGATCTGGGAAGACCTCCGTTCAAGGCGTGCTTCTGACATATATCCAATCTGTGACCCTAGACAATTGGGTTTACCTCTCCATGCCTTAAGCATCTCTTGGAGAAGATTCTGACTGACATTTGTAGCCACTTTTTTCTTCTGGGAGTTCCCTTTGTCAATGAAATCATGGCTCCAGTCTATCTTTCCTTGCTTATTAAAATCCATATACTCAGCAGCCTGCAAATAAAATATTAGAGATGTAACTAGCACAGAGGTTATAGAGGAATAGCTTAGTTCTAATTAGAATCCAGAAATATTCTGTTTGCCCATGGGCTTCAAGGAGCCAAACACCAAGCAAAAATCTCATTTCAGTAAGAAAGCACAGATAGGGTGACCAGGCCCTCACTCCCACAACTAGGGCTCTGGCCCATCTCTTCCTACTTAACCCAGGGAGAAGGGCTAATGATTCATTTCTGCTTTCTGCTCAAGGGGAGGCCAGGGGCATGGTTCCAATGTCCATTCCCATCAGTCTCCATTGGAATTGTGCTGTCACACACCCATGCTCTTTTCAGGTCCATCTTTTTTTTTTTTTCTGGTGCTCAGTTTGGATGTTAATCTCTCATCTCATTTGACTTAATTAATTGGAGAGCTTTGCTGAGGGAAAGGTGCCCATAGGTTGGATTAGAAAAAAGAAATATTTATATAGCACTTACTATGTGCCAGGTGCTATTCTAAGAGGTTTTCAAAGAATATTATCTAGATGCTATTATTTTTATTTATTTTACAGTTGAGGGAACTGAGGTAGATAGAGGTTAATTGACTTGTTCATGGTCACACAACTAGGGAGTAATATAAAATTAACAGACATGTTTATGATTAGGAAGTGTCTGAAGTCAAGTTTGAACTTAGGTTTTTTCCTGACTTCAGATACAGTGTTCTATCTCCTGCCCTAATAGCTATAATGTTATCTGTTCTGAGCCCTCATGGCAGTTAGGTGGTATAGTGTTGGGTCAAGAACCAGGATATTATCAAGTTATTCCAGTCAAGTCTGACTCTGTGACCCCATTTGGGTTCTCTTGGCAAAGATACTAGAGTGGTTTGTCATTTCCTTCTCCAGCTCATTTTATAGATGAGGAAACTGAGGCAGACAGAATGAAATGTTTGCCCAGAGTCACATAGGTAGTAAGTGTTTGAGGCTGGATTTGAATTCAGATTTTCCCCACTCCAGACAGCTATGTGGTAAAAATGGATAGAGTTCTGGGCCTGGACAACTGAAGGTCAGGAAATTATACTTTTTTTTCTTTGTATCCCCAGAATCTTTTATGATGTTTTACACATTAGTATTGTGTGTGTGTGTGTGTGTGTGTGTGTGTGTGTGTGTGTGTAAGTGAATGAGAAGGGGGGTAGACTGTGCTTTTACTATTATTCCGGGTGAGGAAACTTCCTCCACTAGTATATATCAGCACCTCCTGTGTAATTTACAGTCCTATAATTGCCTTAATGACACTAACTTTTTGAGTAATTTGCACAAGATTACACAATTCATCTGGATTAAACATGGGATTCTGTCCTCCTTTATTAATAAACTCATTTATAGGTGCTGACAGTGAGTCAGTAAGTTAATATTTATTAAGCACATACTATGTGCTAGCCATTGCGGTAAGTGCTGGGCTAAAGGGGTTCTTAACAAAGAGTCTCTAAACAAATTTCTAATTAATGAATTAACTAATTTAATGTTTTCCCAGTTACATTCAAAACAATTTTAAAAAGATTTTTGATTTCTAGGTTCTTTCCCTTATCCACACCCACAATTAAGAAACCACATGTGAGGTTAAGCAAAACATTTTCAAAAAAGTCAAGTTGTAAAAGAAAACATAGATCTTCTACCTGAATGAAAATTAAAAACCCTCAAGAAAAGTTAAATTAAAAATGAGAGAGAGAGAGAGAGAGAGAGAGAGAGAGAGAGAGAGAGAGAGAGAGAGAGAGAGAGAGAGAGAATGAAACAGAGAAGACTGATCTGTATTCAGATTTCTCTGGGTATGGACATGATTTTTCATCACAAGTCCTTCATAGTACTTGTAGATGATTATACTACTGAGAATAACAGTCATTTATAACTGGTCATCCCACAACATTGCTATTATTTTGTATACAGTATATTTCACTTTGTCATGGAGGATTTTCCAGGTTTTTTTTTTCCTGAGAGTGCCTTGTTAACATTTCCCAAAGAACAAAAATATTCCATCAGAGAAACTGGCTTAGAAAATACTTTTACAATTACTATTACTAATTGAATCCTCCCCATTTATTCCCTCACTCTTTTTACCATGTCCCTCCATAAAAGTGTGTTTCTACCAACTACTCTCCCCCCTTTATTATTATCCTTCCTCCTACCCATATCCCATTCTTTTTCCATTTTTCTGCAGGGCAAGAAAGAATTCTATCCCCTTATTGAATATGTATGTTATTTCCTATTTGAGTCAATTCTGATGATGAGAGTAAGGTTCACTCATTCATTCTCTCTTCCCCCTCTTCCCCTCCACTGCAAAAGCTTTTTCTTGTCTCTTTTTTGTGACAGATGGTTTGCACCATTCCCTCTCTCCCTTTATCCCAGTACACTCTTCTTTCACCCTTTAATTCCATCAAAATATATTAACTCTTCATATTCAACTCATACCCGTACCCCCTGTCTATATATACTCCTTTTAACTGCCATAAAAATGAGAACATTTTGAGTTACGGGTATCATCCTTCCATGCAGGATTGTAAACAGATACATTTATTAAGTCCCTTATGATATTACTTTCTTGCTTATCTCCTTATGCTTTTCCAGAGTTGTGTATTTGAAAAATCAAAATTTTCATTCAGCTCTGGTCTTTTCATCACAAATCCTTGAAAATCCTCTATTTCATTGGATGACCACTTTTTCCTCTGAAAGATTATACTCAGTTTTTGTGGATAGGTGAATCTCGATTGCAATCCTAGATCCATTGTTCTCTGGAATATCATATTCCAAGATCTCTGGTTCTTTAATGTAGAAGCTGCTAAGTCTTGTGTAATCCTGACAGTAACTCCACTATTCTTGAGGTTTTTTTCATAAACGCTTGCAATATTTTCTCCTTGACCTGGAAGTTTTAGAATTTGGCTGTGACATTCCTGGGAGTTTTTATTTTGGGATCTCTTTTAGGATGTTATCAGTAGATTCTTTCAATTTCTATTTTACCCTCTGGTTCTAGAATATCAGGACAATTTTCTTTGATAATTTATGAAAAGATGTTGTCCAGGCTCTTTTTTTTGATCATGACTTTCAGGTTGACCAATAATTTTTAAATTATCTCTCCTGGGATTTTTTCCAGGTCAGTTGTTTTTCCAATGAAATATTTCACATTTTTCTATTTTTTTCAATTTTTCAATTTTGCTTCATTGTATCTTAATTTCTTATAAAGTCATTAGCTTTTATTTGCTCAATTCTATTTTTTAAGGAATTATTTTCCTCAGAGATCTTTTGTACTTCCTTTCCCAGTTGGCTAATTTTGTTCTTTAAGGCATTCTTCTCCTCGTTAGCTTTTTGTATTTCCTTTTGCCCCTCTCTCAATTCTTTCCCTAATTTTCCCTCTATCTTTCTTACTTGATTTTCAAAGTTCCTTTTGACCTCTCCCATGGCCTGAGCCCAATTCTTAATTTTCTTGGAGGCTTTGGATGTAGGAGCCTTGACTTTGTTATCATCTTCTGAATTTATATTTTGACTCTCCTTGTCACCATAATAATTTTCAATGGTCATAAACTTTTTTTTCTGCCCATTTTCCTAGCTTATTCTGCTTTTAACTGTTAAAATAGGTCTCTGTTTCTAGGGTGCACTAGCTCATACTTCAGCGATTTTGTACAGATGTTTTCAGAAAACTTTTAGGAATCTGACCACCAGCACTTTTTTCTTCTCTGGGGCTATTGCATGTGTTCCAACCCCACTGTAGCTGTAAGATCTAATATATTGGCTGGGCATGGGGCTCTGCTGACAAGGGCTGAGCTAGAATTGCACAGCAAACTCCCACTCCATTACCACATAAACCCCCCTCACTGACCTTCTGAATTTTTCCTGGTGTCCCCAAGTTGAAAGGTCAAGAAGCCTCTAGCACTTCTATTGATTTAGAGGTCCTGCCTACCTGACACTGGGGTCTTGGCTGGAGTTAGGGTCAGGCTTGTACTAGGACTGCATGCTGAACTCCCGCTTTGGTTCCACAGACCTCTTCTACTGACCTTTCAGTTCCTGTTTGATTATCTCTGAGCTGACAGGTCTGGAAGCCACCAGGACTGCTGCTGAATCAGAGATTGAGCTGGGCCAGACTGGTACAGGGTCAGGGACTGCATGCTAGATTCCCACCCTAGTGTCACAGAACTTGTCTGCCAAGCTTCTAAGTTGCCTTTTGCTGAAAAATGTTCTGTTTCATGTTCTGATGCTCTAAAATTTGTGTAGAGTCATTATTTACAGAAATTTGGAGGTTTGGGCAAGTATGGGCAAGTTCCTGCCTTTATTCCATCTTCCCTAACCTTATTTTAAAAACTATTTGATAATTGTTATTCAATAGGATTGATTTCCTTTATAATCCTACACATTTATTTTATATATTTAAAACCATTTTCTGAGGGTCATGGCTCTACTAGATTGTCAAAAGGGTTCATGACACAGAGAAGGTTTAGAAGCCTTAAATAAGACAGTGGCTAGGGAATACTAAGAAGTAACAAGCCTTGGGATGCCAAAGAATGAAAATTGTAGGGATGCACACATCATTTGGGGTCAGCCAAACAAGCTATGCCATGTGATTGTGATGGAACACTGCTATACTGGAAGAAATGATGAGCTGGTTGGTTTTAGAAAAACATGGAAAACTTTTCATGAAATAAATGAAGAGTGAAATGAGCAGAATTGAGAGAATGTTGTATACAGTAACAATAATTTTGTTTGAAGATTAACTGAGAATAACCTAGTTATTCTCAATCTTATGAAATACCCACATCAACTACAAAAACCCTATGAAATAAGATATTTATCTCCAGAGAAAAAATTGTAAAATAGAAACCATTCACAGTATGATTTTACATGTTTATGTATCTATATATGTTAAGTGGTGCCCTTCTCTAGGAGAAAGTTCAGAACTTAAAATGTAAGAAAACATAAATAAAATTAAAGATAAAAAACCTTTTAAACAGTCAGGCAATTTAGTTAAGATTAGAAAGGAAGCAGAAAACTGGGAAAATATTTTTTATATCCAAGGTCTCTGATAAAGCCCTAATTTCTAAAATAGAGAATTGGCTAAAATTTATAAGAATTTTCATAAATTTATAAAAATTTATAAGGTTTTCAGATGAAGAAATTAAAGGCAATTTTAGTCATATGAAAAATACTATAAATTGCTATTGGTTAGAGAAATGCAAATAAAGACAACTCTGAGTTGCCATTTCATAACTCTCAGATTGGCTAAAATGATGGGAAAAGATAATGATAATGTTGGAGGGTTTGTGGGAAAACTGGAACAATAATATTGTGGGGGAGTTCTGAATTGATCCAGCCATTCTGGAAAGCAGTTTGGAACTATGCCCAAAGAGCTATTAAATGGTGTATACCCTTTGACCCAGCAGTCTGTATCCCAAAAAGATCATAAAAATGGAAAAGGATTCACATGTGCAAAAATGTTTATAGTAGCTCTTTTTGTGGTGGCAAAGAACTGGAAACTGTGTGGATGCCCATCATTTGGAGAATGGCTAAATAAGTTATGGTATATGAATGTTATGTAATGTTATTGTTCTATAGAAACAATCTGCAGGATGAGTTCAGAAAGGCCTGGAGAAACTTATATGAACTGATGCTAAGTAAAGTGAGTAGAACCAAAAGAATATTGTACATAGCAACAAGAAGATGATATGATGGTAAACTCTGATGGGTGTGGCTCTTTTCCTTGCCAGTTCCAATAGAGTTGTGATGGAGAAAGCCGAGTACATCTATGGGGACTATGGAAACTGACTATGGATCCAAACATCATATTTTCACCTTTTTTGTTGTTTGCTTGCTTTCCCCCACCATCCTCCCTCTTGATCTGATTTTCTTGTGCAGCATGATAAATATGGAAATATATTTAGAAGAATTGCACATGTTTAACCTATAGTGGATTACTTGCTCTTTAGGGGAGGGGAGTGGAGAGAAGAGAGGGAGAAAAATTAGGGAACACAGGTTTTGAATGGTTTTGAATGTCGAAAACTATCTTTGCAGTATTTTGAAAATAAAAAGCTTTTTTTTTAATTATGAAAAAGAAAAAAAAAAGAATTCAGGGTTGTACAACTATCATGGATCAAAGATGAGAACAAATTTTCCTTTAATACTTACTCCAACAGTGGAACAAAAAGGGTCCATCTGGGATGAGGTCTTCTCTGGAGAGTTTCCTACCAGATGATGTTTACTTAAGTCACCATATTCCATTGTAAGGGAATATTCATAGATTCCCAAAGCCTGCAAACTTGAATGCACTCCCTCAAGTAACCACTGGCTCCTGGGTTTTTGATGTGCAGTTGAGAAGTAGGTTTCAGAAGATCTGATTGAAGTCCAAACAGTGGCAAAGGTCCAAGCAGGAACAACAGCATGAAAGGTAACTCTTCCCACCTGGAATGGATCCAACTCCATTGAGCCAGTGCTGGGGCTTGCCGAGGTTAGGAATTAATCATTCTCTACCTTCAGAGAAGCGGAGAGTGGTTTTTTGAAATGGTCTGTGTTCACGGTGGTGAAGTTAATACTTTAACCTTTTTCTTTTGCTATGAATTCACAAGAAAGTGAGAAGGGGAGATTATTGGAAATAATAGAACCCTGACTCATTTCTGGGATGCTTATTTCAAAGGAATAAGCCCAAAAGCTGAATTGCTATTCAAACCGGAGATGTAGGCAGAAGTCATCTGACTTGAGAATGGGAAGGACAAGCAAAATGGATTGGTATTTTTCAAAAGTCCTGGAACCAATGAACCCAATAATAGCTACTAGATTCTAGCCATATTGGTGGTGCCTTTCAAGTGACTGTATTTGCTTATGTTTTTATTGTGGTGCAAAAATTATTCTCAGCGGTGACATAGAAAGAGGAAAGAATGGGGGCACTTCATCACTAAAGAAAACTTTTCTTGGATGGAATATTATAAATAACTATAGAGCTTGTAGGGCTCCTCTTTGACTTCCCAAATAACTTTTGGGATTGCCAATTTTATAGAATTTGACTCAGCATGACTGAAACAGAATTCATTTCCCCCCATAAGCCTGTCCTCCTGAAATTTACAATTTCTGTTGAGAGCAACATTAGCTTTGCACAGGGCCTTGGTTTACAACCAAGACTCATCTTTGATTTTTTGATCTCCATCACCCTATTGGATCATCATCTGCCAAATCAGGAAGATGAGTTCTAACTCTGCTTAAAATTCCTATTAACTGAATGAATCTTGGACAGCCAACCTCTCTGAACCTGTTTTCTCCTCTGTAAAACTGGTATAATTATAAGTACTACCTCACAGGATTATTGGTTTGGATTAAAGAAGGCTCACAAAACTGTGTGTTGTTGTGGCATTTGCTGTATTATTATTCCTTAATAAGTTATTCTTATTTTTGGCGATCCAAAACCTTGTTTAGAGGATACCTTGAAAAGAAAGGCTAGTCTCTTTGCTTCCATGTCAGTATGTGTAGCTACATTCTGAATCATCGAATTCACTGAAAATACTTGCATCCCTGATCTTTGTCTTGTTTTTAGTTTGTGGATGACTATGAGCATCTATTCAGATATAGTGACACTCAAAGTCTTAATCCAAAAAAATAATCTGTCTAGGACAATAGTCTGTGACTGGATTTTTTTAGACTGGCAAAATCTTTAATTTAGAAAGAAATCATCTTTTGGAAAGAAAGGCAATTTAGTTTAATTTCAAGCAATCAATATTTATTAAGCACCTATTAAATGTCAGAGATCCTGCTAAACCCTGGGGATACAAAAAGAGAACATCAAGGAATTTACAATCTAATGGAGGAGATAACATGCAAACAAATATATACAAAACAATATACTATAGAATATATATACAATATATATATATGTACACATATACACAATATATGCAATAGAATAAGTAGGAAATTAAAAAGGCATTGGAATTAAGCTTCCTCTAGAAGGTGGACTTTTGTTTGGGAATTAAAGGAAGCCAGGGAAGTCAGTAATTAGAGCAGAGGAGGAAGAATACTCCAAGAATGGGGAATGGTCAGAGAAAATGTGTGCAGTGGAGAGATGGAGTAGATACCTGTGACACTGGCTATGTGGGAGAGTTAAAATTTAATAAAACTGGAAAAGTAGGAGGGGGCTAGACTATTAAGTGCTTTTAATGCCAAACAAAAGCATTTTGTATTGAGTTTAAGAAGCCTAGGGACAATTGGTTTGAAATGGCTAAAAGGCATCCAGGGTGAAAATTTGGAAGTCAGCAGTGAGGTTGGGTAGTTTTGAGAATCATTAGCATAAAGATGATAATTAAATCTATGGAAGCTGATGAGAAGAGAAGAGGGCTCAGGATGGAATACTGATGGACACTTATAGTCAGAGAAATTGAAATGGAAGAGGATCCAGCAAAGAAACAGGTAGAGAGAAAAAACAGAAAATAGCAGTGCACCAAAAAGCTACAGAAAAAAGAGTATTGAGGAGGAAGTGATCAATAACAGTGTGAAAGATTGTAGAGAAACGAGGAAGAATTAAGATCTTCTTCTCTTGCAAGCCCCACATGAGGGATTATATAAAAGCCTCAGTGAGGGGGAATCCACTGCCTTCCTAGATATCCATTGCACTTGTGGATAGCTATAATTGTTGTTAGGATGTTTTTTCCTGATAATGAACCCTTTAGAATGGCCTCTTTGTATACTTTGCCTTCCTGCTCCTAGTTTTACCCTCTTTGGGCAAAGAAGAAAAGAATGAATTCTTTCTTCTGATAGTCCTAAAAATATGTGAAGACAGTTTATGTAATGCTGGAAAACCTGAGGCAAGATAGAGATTAGAGAGGGGTTTAAATTATTTTTTAGAGGGAGAGTTTGACTGTGGACAAAAGAGGATCCATGGCCAAACAGGATCCATGTTGACCCTAGCCAGATGAATGGGACTCTTGTCTTAAAGCAGCCAACAGCGAGCAAGGAATTCCAGAGACTTTTATAGGGCTCCTGAGATCAGGGAAACAAAGGCAGGGGGAGGGTGCAGAGCACTACTGAGTGGGAAATTCCAGAAATTCATTTCTGACAGGTTAGGGATAAAGAAGGAAGGATCATAAATTCTGAAAAGTTGAAAAAGTTAGAGACAGGACGTCTGGACCAGGAGATGGGGATGGGGATGCAATCTAGGTATCTGAGATGAGCTATATGGAGTTTTATGACTCTTTGGAATGCTAGTGGCCAGAGCTCCTAGTCCTAATTATTTCAGTTCTACTGACCAGAACAGGGGGTTGCCACCAGGGAGACTGAGGCAGAACAATTCAGGAAAATTGAGGCAGAACAATTCAAGGAAACTGAAACAGAATAATTCAGGGAAATGGAGGCAAGAAAACTGAGGCATCACACTTCCATATCCTCCTTTATCCTTTCAGTCTTTTCTCCAGACCCAGTTCTTCTTACTGATTAATGAAGGGTATGGTTTTCAGTCCCCTTTATCATCCTGGCTGTCCTATTTAGCATCTCAATGTCCTTCCTAAAACCTGCCTTCTAGAGCTAAAAATCATGCTACAGAAGTGGTCTGATCAGAGAAGACTGAAGTCCCTTGTGGATTATAATAGGAGATTTCAATGGAATGAGATTTATGGAAGAATTTCAGTTTAGATAAGACTCTGTATTTTTTCTGAGCTAGTCTTTTTTCTTAAAAAAATCCTTTGTTTTTACCCCACTTTCATTTTTAAATATCATCTCCCCTATCCCTAGTCATTGACTCATCCCTGGTAACAAACTATAAAAAAAGAAATAAAAAGTAGTTCAAGACTACTCAATTCAGCAACTGTTTGACAATGTGCACATATATTTCTATATGTCTATCTATATATAGGCATTTATACACATGTGTATAAATTTATATATATATATATATATATATATATATATATACATATATACATATATATTTATATATACTTTCTACACCCATATTTCTCTCTACCACCTTTTCACAGAAGGGAGAGAAGTTCATTGATCCTAACTAATCCTACATATTCCCCTCCTCCAATTTGGTGTTCCTTATTTTGTACCTTGTTCTTTCTCCCTATCAACCCCAGTTCAGAAATTATAATATTTACTTATTACTAGAAAATTTTTATCTTCCAACAGATTAGTGTTCTCTTGTCTGTGACGCCAGGAGAGGGAAACCAATCATATTTCCCCCAGAAGTTTCCTATAACCTATCCTCCACCTTTAGTCACTTAAACTTTCCTGATCTAGGACAAGGATATCTCCTGAATTTACTGAATTATCCTAAACCCTGGATCAAAGACTCCCTGTAAGAATTCCTTGTAAATTTTCCCTTAGTTCTAAGAGCAGATTCTCACAAAATCATTATAGACTCCTTGTTATTTCTTTTCTAATAGTATTTTACTTTCCCCAAAATATATAAAGATAGTTTTCAATATTAATCTTTGTAAGAGTGTGTTTCAAATTTTTTCCTTCCCTCCTTTACCTATTCCCTCCCCAAGACTGTAAGTAATCTGATATAGGTTAAATATGTGTATTTCTTTTAAACATATTTCCATATTCGTCATGTTGTGCAAAAAAATATATCCAAGAGAAAAAAAGTGAGAAAAAAAAAAAAAAAAAAAAAAAAAAAGCAAAAAACCCCAAGCAAAAATAGGTGAAAATACTATTCTTTAATCCACATTTAGCCTCCATAGTTCTCTCTCTGGATGTGGCAGACTTCCTTTTTTGCCTTACTTGAAGACTGAAACGATCAATTTTCCCCAGTTACCATGGTTGTTGCCATTCGTTGTCCCTCCTTTTTATTTCTTTGGAGGTTCAGTCTCTATTAGGTGTTGGTGGAATGTTCTAGTCTGGATATATCTATCACGGCCTCAGTGTAAATGGTGGGATAAAGTCCATTGAACTGAGTAGGTACCCTTCCCTCAGTGTCTCTGACAGGTGGGTACCTGTATCACTTTTGTAGCCAGAGGAAAGCTTCTTTCTCATGCTAGGACTCCATTTTCTTCTTTTGTAATTTGAAATAGAGAAGCTAATAATATCTAAGGTCCTTTCTAGCCCTAGATTTATAGTCCTATGATTTTGGGGTGTTTCCTGTTAAGCCCACATAATATTTCCTTAAGCATTCCAAATTTAAAAAGGCCTTATCCTTTCAGCATTGGCTATTTTGTCTTTGAGATTGCTTTAATTCCAGTAATGGACTCTAGGAAGGCACTATTTTTCCTCCCCTTTGCTTTCTTTTCTTTTCATTTCCCCTTTCCTTTCCCTTTTCCTTTCCTCTCCTCTCCTTTCCTCTCTTTTCCTTTTCTTTTCTTTCCTTCCCCATTCCTGTCCCCTTTTCTTTCCTTTCCCCTTTCCTTTCCTCTCCTTTCCTTTCCTCTCTTTTCCTTTCCTTCCTTTCCTCCCCCTTTCCTTTCCCTTTTCCTTTCCCCTTTCCTTTCTCCTTTCCTTTCCCCTTTCCTCTCCTCTCCTCTCCTCTGCTCTCCTCTCCTCTTCTCTCCTCTCTTCTCCTCTCCTCTCCTCTCCTCTCCTCTCCTGTCTTCTCCTCTCCTCTTCTTTCTTTTCCTTTCCTTTTTCTTCCTTGTCTCCCTCCTCTTCTTCCTTCCTTCCTTTCCTCTTTCCTTCTGGCAAGTGTTAGGAGGATGATTGGGGTAGAAGGGATCATTGTGGCAGGAAAGTGACTTAGCTTTGATTTCTTTGAAACCTCTCCAGACTTATTGGGCAATTAGAGAAATCCATGTTCTGAGAGTGGAGTTAAAACATGTGGAATTTATTGCCGCTGCCAAATTTTAGTTTTTCAGTTATTGGCTTTAAATAGGAGGCCAAGAGCTGCTTCCCAGGAAAACATTAAACAGATGCCCCAAATGGGCCTTGTTGGATCTGCTTCCCATATCTCACCCATGGCCACTCTGGTCCATGCCCTAAAATGTTTTCAGATTTTGATTTCCACAGTCCCATTGATCCCTGGATTGGGAGTCAGAATTGCCCCCTGACATTTCTGATCTCAGGGTTTGAATATTGCCTTTGTACTTCTCCCTTGTGTGACCCTGGACAAAGTCCCTTGAGTCTCTGAATTGTACGTTTGGATTGGAAATTAGGGGAGACCTGCATTCACATCCTCATGTTGGTACTTTGGGCAGTTAGCATAATGCTTTTCATTGGCAGCAGAACCTCTGTTCACTCTGGTGAGTCCACTAACCTGCTGGTTAAGATTAAAGGTCAAAAGCCTTTCTTTGAGTGAAGGGACCACTTCCCATGGAGCTCCATGAGCTTGTTTTGAAAGTAAGTGAGAAGTAATCCTGAATTGATATTTATTCTCAAAGAAGTTCAAATAATATCACTATGTTGACACCAACATGCTCTACTGTGTTCTACTGTGACTGATTAGACCAATATGAGCTTGGAAGGTTCTATATTTAAAGTGGAGATGTCTCTAAATGTGCACATTTTCTGTTTCTTTTGAGCTACTGCAATTCTGAATTCTCTATAAAATAGTCTTTTAGGCAAACACCCATGTGACATTTAAACAATATGGCCAGCCTATCAGAATTGTGCTTTCTGCAGTAGAGTTAAATGTTTGGCAGTTAGGCTTGAGATGAGCTTGTCTACTACCTGATGCTGCCAGGTGATCTTCAGAATCTTTCTAAGACAATTCAGATGGAAGCAATTGAGCGTCCTGGCGTGGAACTAATAGACCTGCCCAGGTTTCACAGATATACAACAATGAGGTCAGCTCTTCCTCTTCCTCCTCACTCCTAGAGCCGTTCTATTGCCAAGTCTTCTCTCCCATCATCCCTTTATTTCTGCTGCCTTAGTTCAAGCCCTCGTCACTCCCCCAGAGACTACCATGATAGCCTCCTAATTGGTCTGGCTGCCTCTGGATTCTTTCCACTTCAATGTATCAGCCCCACAGCTGCAAAATTGATATCCATCAAGCACAGTCTTATCAAACCTTTAGTTTGATAGTTGTAACGTGCTGTTGTCTCCAGACAGTTGCCATTAACTCTCGTCCACAGAAGTGACTTCCCTTCCTGCAGAGAGCCACGTCAAGCCTGGTCTAAAGCAGAGACTTTATCCCAGAGTCGATTCTCTCAGACCCAATGCTGCCCTTCTTTTATCCTCCTAGAGAATGGGCGTGGGATAACGCAAGGGCTTCTGGGAAACATTACTTCAACCAATGAGCTTGCTCCTCCTAGAATTCCTAAGGTGTAAACTCCTTTTAAAGGCCTGAACCAAAGGTCTGAGCCAGAGAACTGTCAAGTCAACCTGAGTTTTCACCTTGTCATTGTCCAGACAACCTGAGTTCTCACCTTGTTACTGTCCAGACAACCTGAGTTCTCACCTTGTCACTGTCCAGACAACCTGAGTTCTCACCTGATAATCCTAACAGATAGTCAGTCTAATACCCCTCCTCTCCCACACTTTCCTTTGGAGATTGCCACCAGGGAGCTGGCTCTGGCAATGTGTGTATCAACCTCATCATCAATGTGGATATTCCTAAAAAGTACACTGTTAAGGTAAGTGAACTTATCCACTTCTCCATTATCTACTTTCTCCAATGGTTCCACATAGGGATGGTGTGGTGCTGGCTTAGGGATCATTTGTGGACATGCCTGGAAAATATACTGATAAATGAACATCCTCAGAATTCAGAATTTCTTGATTTGCTTTAAAATCCTAATTGATAAAAAAAACCCCAATCAAATTGGACAAGTGTTCCTCTAATTTCCTCTGCTATATTAAATCATTCCTCTTCAAAGATTCTGATATTAATACTGAATTCTTGACACTTCACTTTTTTTTACCCCATAAAGGAATGTTGAAGATAGATGGCTGGTCTTAGAGAAAGACCTGGCTTCAAATCCCGCTCCATTGTTTATTGATTGATGACCCTCAGTATCAACCTCTTTGGATCTTACTTTCCTTACCTGTAAAATGAGGTTGGACTCATTCTTTAAGTAGACCTCTAATCAGACCTCTAACTCTATGGACCTATGCCCAATTAATTTCCTGATCTTGCCATTTCTATGTCTATAACACTACCCTCCTATACATTTACATCCTGTCCACTCACATGGTCACTTAATTTAGGGAGTTAAAGTCCCCTTCACCTCTTACCTGATCTATTTCAATAGCCTCCGATTTGGTTTCTCTGCCTCAACTCTGTCCTTTCCAAATAATCCCCCATTTATCCACAGGGAGCCACTGAAACCTTTAAATCAAAAGAGTGAAACCATCAGAACTGTGCTTGATGAATATCAATTTTGCAGCTGTGGGGCTGATAGATTGAAGTGGAGAGAACCCAGAGGTAGGGAGACCAATTAGGAGGCTAACATGGTAGTCTCTGGGGGAGTGACGAGGGCTTGAGCTAGGGCAGCAGAGAGAAGGGGATGATGGGAGAGAAGACTTGGCAATAAAATGGCTCTAGGAGTGAGGAAGAGGGAAGACATGAGGGATTAGTCAGTTCTTACCATAGGTACTGCTTCAGGCTTTTTTGGAAATCTAGCCTTTAAGAACATGACTGAGGTTTTTCACAGAAGCAAATAGAGTCCAGTTCAGGTTTATATTTGCCAGAAGAGCTGTGATATTGTATAATAGGGCAAAACAACCAATAGTTCAATCATCACCATCATCATCATCATCATTATTATTATTCATTTATTTTTTCTGAAGCAATTGGGGTTAAGTGACTTGCCCAGTGTCACACAGCTAGGAAGTTTTAAGTGTCTGAGTCCAGATTTGAACTCAGATCCTCCTGACCTCAGGGCTGGTGCTCTATCCACTGCACCACCCAGCTGTCCCTCAATCATTATTTCTTTGGGATTTAAGTGTCCATCCAAAGTCATTGATCTTGGTGATCTGCTGCTATTTAAAGCCAATGACTGAAAAACCAAATGTTGGCAGCAACCGTAAATTCCACACGTTTTAACTCCACTCTTGGAACATGATTTCTCTAATTGTCCAAGATCACTACCTAGTGGTGTCTGGCTACCTTAGTATTAAGAGTTCCATAGCTTCAGTCTCTTTTCTATCTCCTAATATGTTGCCTTTGATATCCATGAGTGCACTGATCCCTCTGATTTCTTTGTGTGTGTTTGGATGGAGTAAGTTTAAGGCCCAGATAAAGTCTCCCACTCCTTGCAAGGCAAGGCTTCTCAGCCATATAAACATTGATCTTGTTTCCTGTGGACACAGGGAGGACAGCTTTACAAACTCAATGAGGAGGAAGGGCTGCTTGTAAATGGGGAACTCACCAATGGGCTGGAAAGTCATTGGCCAGTAAATCAGGCCTGCCTGGGCCTGCTCAGGGACCCAACAGCCATTTTACTCAAATTAACTTCACAGTTCAGTTCTGGGAAACACCAAGTTAGCATCACTGCCAATGACCTTGTTAAATCTTCCCTTGTGGGGTTGTTGAATTGCAACAAAGGATCTTGGTTAATAAAGTATTTTGGTCATGTTTTCCTTTGTTAGAGAATATTGTATGTGTGTGTGTGTGTGTATGAAATGTGAGGAATAAAATGAAACTATGGATATTGAGATGGAAAGCCCCCTGCCTTGTGACTCATTGATCTTAAATGTAGACCTAGAAGGAGATTTAAAGAGATTATTTAGTTCAACTTCCTCATTTTTTGATGAAGAAATTGAGGTTAATAAGTAGAATCTCAGCTCCAAGGTCATCTAGTTTGAACTCTTCATTTCATGGATGAACACACTTTTATTTAATGAGGTCGTGACTTACTCAAGTTCACACAGATAGTGAGCATCAAAGGTAGGATTTGAATCTAAGTCCTTTGATTCCACAGCCAGAGATTTTCTCATGAGACCAGATGTTTCCCAGGGTTCCATTAGGATAGAAAGAGAGCAGATACCGTCTCATCTTCCTTGGCACTGTGGGCTTATCCTACCATTCTCCTCCTTCTCCCTCCCTTCATGTCTCTCTGAGAATAGTAATCAAATCAATACTACCATATTCCTTAGTTGCATAGGGAGGTGAGGAGGGCCTGAATCAGGTTGGTGGGCTAAGAATTGAAAGAAAGGGATGATGGGAGGAAGGTGGTGGAGGTAGAATTAACAAGACTTGGCAATTGCAGGGGCAGCTAGGTGGGAGGATAGAGTGTTGCTCTTGGACCTGACTCAGACATTACCTAGGTTTTTGATCTTAGACAAGTCACTTAAAACACAATTGCTTCAACCTCCACCCTTCCCTCATCAAAACAAAAATAAAACTAAAAAGCCTTGGCAATTGTTACTGGAAATTTCATACTGCCCCATGACCTCTGTTTTTGTGATTTCCCTGATTAAAAAACATTCATCCTTGACTACCACTCCCCTATATGTATCTTCCCCTATTAGAATACAAGCTCTTTGAGGACATGAAGAGTTTTGTATTTTGTATTGTGTCCCTAATGCTTTGCTCCATTCTTTGCACATGGAAAATGCTTATTAAATTGTTATTAAATTACTTTCATGCTTATTAATGCTTATTAAATTATTATTAAATTACTTTCATTTATTTTCTTTCTTTTCTCCCTCTCTCCTTCCCTCTTTCTCCCTCCCTCTCTCTCTCTCTCTCTCTCTCTCTCTCTCTCTCTCTCTCTCACTCCCTCTGTCCCTTCCTTCCCCTCTTTTTCTCCTTCCTTCCCTCCCTCTTTCCTTCCCTTCCTCCTTCCTTCCCTTCCTTTCCTTTCCTGTCCCTTTCCCTTTCCCTTTCCCTTTTTTCCTTTTCCTTTTCCTTTTCCTTTTCCTTTTCCTTTTCCTTTTCCTTTTCCTTTCCCTTTCCTTCCTACTTTTGAGGCCCTGAAAGGTAAATCACTTGGTCAGGGTAACATAGCAAAAGCAAGACTGAAACCCAGGACTTCTTTGAATTGCTCTATTATGTACTCCTTCCTCAGGAAATTCATTTCTGGGAAATTTAATTATTTGAAAAGGTTAAATCAACTTTGGTACTCTCATCTCAGGGGCAGCTAAGAAGCACAAAGAATGCCAGGCCTGGCATTAGGAAGATTCATTTTAGGGAGTTTAAGTCTGGACTTAGACATTTACCAACTGTGTTATCCTGGGCATGTCATTTAACTCTGCCTCAGTTTCCTCAGCTATAAAATGAGGTAGAGAAGGAAAAGTCAAACCACCCCAGTATCTTTGACAACAAAATCCCATATAAGATCATAAAGAGTCAACCACAATTGAAAAATGACTGAACAACAATACTCTCATCTGATTGCAGAGCAGGGCCATGGAGTCTAGGGCCTCTATTTAAAGAGGAAGGAAGGCAGCACTTTTTTCCCTAATTTTACCAGCTTCACTGCTTTTGTACGTTTCTGGGATTCTCTCCTCCTCCTGCCTTCTCCCCTTTCTGCCATCCTTTCAGCTCCCAAACTTTTCAGCTTCCTTTTGTGGGCTTTCTTTCTCCATTAGATTGTAAACTCATTGATGGCAAAGACTGTCTTTTTTTGTATTTCTATTTCTCTCCCCAAGTATTTAGCATGGTTCCTGGAACATTGTAGATATTTAATAAATGTTCACTGACTATTGAATCTTTTTGATTACCAGGCTGACTCTCTATCCACTGGGTCATTCTGTCTTTTCTCCAGTTATATAGCAGTTAAAACTTGTGAAGTATAGTATGCATATTATTTTCTTGTTAAAAATAGCATTGGCATTTTCACAGTGCTTTACTTTTTACAAAACACTTTAACTGCATTATATGATATGAACTTTAGGACAAATATGTGTAGTTGGAAATCCAAGCATCATTATTCCTGTTTAACAGATAAAGAAACTGAGGCTCACAGAACTTAAAGTCCTATGCTCTTTATAGTACTCCATGCAGCATACTCTTTATGATCTTATGGTTGTGTGTGTGTGTGTGTGTGTGTGTGTGTATGTGTGTGTGTGTGTGTGAGGATACTGGGGTTGCTGCTTCAGGTCACACAGTTAGGGCGGGTTAAGTGTCTGAGGTCATATTTAAACCCAAGTCCTCCTGACTTCAGGGTCAGTATTCTATCCACTACACCATCTAGCTGCCTTTATGAACTTATGTATTGCATAGTGTCATGGCTGGATACTAGATTTAGCATCAGGAAGAACTGAATTTGAATTCTACCCTTGACCTTTATTAGTTGTGTAACCACAGTGGCAATTTTCTCTCCTATAAAGTTATAAATAAGACATGGAAAAATAGATATTATTCAATGAAATAGATGAGTGAAAAAAGCAGGTAGGCCAGTCTTTCATGGGACAAGAACAAGAGATGAATGCCAAATAGCTTGTATGATTTGTTGGTATCTTGTTACATTATGAGAAAACGAAGAAGGCCATCTGAACATTAGATGGTAACCTTATGTGAATTTATAGAAGGACATGGACAAAAGATAAACAGGATTAAGAGGCACAGATGAATTATGAGGCATATGGGATGTGTAGCATATACAAGGAAAATCCATATCAATGATCACAAAGTTCTAGAGCATTGTCCCACCAGGGCTGTCATAAAGATTGAATTAAATCACATATCTAATGTATTTTGAAAGTTTCTGAGAGTGAAGAAGAGTCATAATACCCAATTTCCAGAGTTAAGAGAGGGCTTGAAAAGCTTTCTAATCTGATTCTCATTTTAGAGATGTTAGTTCTTATATTTTTCATGGATAGATATTAGACAGACAAACAAAGGCAAAGAGGTAGATAGATAGATAAATGGATAGATGATGGATTTATGGATAGATGAGTGATGTAGATAGACAGACAGACAGACAGATAGGTAGGTAGGTAAATAGAGCAGACTGACAGATGGACAGCCACATAGACAGATAAAAAGAGAGATGGGTAGATAAATAAATGGACTGGGGAGAAAGAAAGAAAATAAAATTACTAAAGAAAGCATTTATTGAGTACTTATTACATGATAGGAATTGTGTAAAACATTGGGGATGTAAAAAACAAACAAGACAGTCCCTGTTGTCAAGGAACTCACATTTGTATGTGTGTGTGTGTGTGTGTGTGTGTGTGTGCGCGTGTGCACATGCACCCGTGTGATGATAATAGTATGTAGCATTTTGCTTTACAAAATTTTTAGAGGAGTAAACAGCATGGTATGGAAATCATTAGGAAGCCTGGTTTGGGACAAAATAGTGTAGAAGCTCATGTTATAGAGACGAGGCAAAGATAGAATCTATATTTCTAATGGTGGTGAAAAGATGTGTGTGTGTTGTGTGTGTTGTGTGTGTGTGTGTGTGTGTGTGTGAGAGAGAGAGAGAGAGAGAGAGACACAGAGAGAGAGAGAGAGACAGAGACAGAGACAGAGACAGAGACAGAGACAGAGAGAGAGAGAGAGAGAGAGAGAGACAGAGAGACAGAGAGACAGAGAGACAGAGAGACAGAGACAGAGACAGAGAGAGAGATGGAGGGAAAGGGAGAAGGGAGAGAAAGAGATGAAGATGATGGCAGTAATGCAAAGATCGACTTTCTCATTTGATTTGGTTGCCCAGACCCCATCATAGTGCCTAAAGAGCCCTAGAAAGGTATAATATAAAGTTTTTCCATCTGGCCCACCACTGATCCCTTAGGACCACTGATCTTTTCATTGGCCATCCCATATATGTTTTTTCCAATTAAAGTGTTCAACTTCTTGAGAACAGAACTACCTATTAAAAACAAAACAAAACAAAGTTATTCAAAATGATATACTCATTTCTTTCTCTTCCCTCCCTTCCTCTCCCCTTCTTTTCCTTTCCTCATCTAGTCTAATCCATAAGTGGAAGGAACACTTCCTGCACCAGGATAAAGTAGAAAGGTCAAAGGATTTGTCAAAAGAAGACTTGGGTTCAAATCCTATGTCCATTGCTAATCATGTGACCTTGAGCAAGTGACTTAAACTTTCCAAGTCTCAGCCTCTTATTGCTAAAATGGGATTGGGGTAGAGCACTCTTGAAGATTCCATTATTTTATTATCTCTCTATAACTTTCAGTCCGAAGATAAACAACTGATTTCACCTGGGGATGGTTCCATTTGGCTAAGTCACTTTTCTTGACATCAAGCCTCAACTTACTGCTTTTCAATTTCTGTCCATTGCTGCTGCTTCTCCTTCTAGGATCAAGCAGAAGTCTATTTGCTGCTCTGCAACACAGTCCTCCAATTACTTCATGAAATCTAACCTTTTTTTCCCTTTCCGGTTCATGTATCTAATGCTCTTTCAACTAATCTTTTCAGGCTATGAAATCAAGGCTTTTTCACTGTCCTGATTGCCTTCTTTAAGACACTCGAGCTCAACCATGTCCTTCAGAAACTGTCATGCTCAGAACTGAACATAACACTTCAGATCAGATGAAGGCAGAGGACAGTGGAACTGTCCATCTCTTTATTTCTGGATATTCTGCTTCCTTTAAAACTCTTTGATTCATGGCTCCTGGAAAACCACAATTTCAATAGCTTTAATTTTTTTTTTCCCCTGCCATATCACATTGTTGACCCAAAGCCAGCTTGTGGTCTACTCAAACCCTCAGCTCTTTTCCAGAACAACTTTTCCATAACAATGGAATGGAATGTTGAATGGTTTATTTGAGATCAAGCTCCCAAACTCTTCATGCCATTGCTAACAGCCTCATGGCATAAAGTACAAATATTAACTAGTGTTCTTTGAAAACTCAGAAAATATTCCTCTTACTACTTTTTGCTTTTGACAGCTATAAGAGAAATTTGGGTAAATAGCCAAAGAACACAAGGACACTGGGAAGCTTAAGGTCAATTAATCTGACTCATTTTTGGAAGAGATAGAGGGGAAGAGTCCTCACCAACCCTTTCCAGATCTTGACCTCCAGCTGTTTTTGAAAGGGAGGAGAGGTGGGGAGGGAGAAGAGGAGGCAGTCGAAACATCCCAGATGTCAGAAACAAGGACACACAGTAATAGTAGCTTTGTTGCATGGAGAGCCTTTCATATTTAATTCATACTCCTGGGTTTAAAACATTTGCAGCTGCCTTACCCCAACCTGAAAGCTGCCGTTTCACTGGCTCCACCATGCTGGGTACAGTATGTTGCCATCTAGGGAATTTAAAACCACATAGATCTATTGCAAGTCTCCTATAATATGATTGCGCTTTAAACAGACTGAATAAATATTAATAAAGCATAAAAAGCATGGACTCCATAAGAAAAACAGAGGCTAACAGATGGTCTGTAGTTAACCATAACATTATTTTCAGTTGAGAAGACTGGGTGATATAATGCACTGTGAGAGCAGAGACTGAGCTCTTTAGGAGAGTCATTCAGACCATGAGATTAGGAATACTTTTTGTGAACTACAACCCATCTGTTGTTCTTGTTGATATTTCATGGTTGAATAGAAAATTTGCCTCTCCAGGGGCCCCTTTAAGAAGACAAGCTTTTCTAGTCCTGTGATAAGCTCTGCTCACGCATGTGTTATCAAATATCTGTTTTAATCAGGTCAAAGGAAAGTTATTAAATGTATACTAATATTTCTCATGGCTTAGCTTAAACTAGGGCCTTGAGCAAAGATTTGGGAAAGCTGTAGTCAAATCTTGATTGGTTGCCATAGTGTAATGTTGACTTTAACCTTCTCTGGTGAGGTAATAAGATGATATTCAAACCAAAATTCCTGAACTTGAAAGCTGTTGTACTTTCCCAGTGATACCATACCATCTTGTCATCAAGGATCCAACTATCTAATTGGTAAAGCAGCATACAAACATATATGCACAATGTAACTAATTGTACAAAGTTGTATATAATAAATAACAAAATGAGTGTTACAGACTGTCAATGATACGGAGGAAGAAGACGTTACTATGAGAGTTGTATATAATAAATAACAAAATGAGTGCAACAGACTGTCAATGATACGGAGGAAGGAGATGTTACTATGAGAGTTGTATATAATAAATAACAAAATGAGTGCTACAGACTGTCAATGATACAGAGGAAGGAGACATTACTATGAGCTAAATAGTCAGAGAAGCCTTAATGGAAGAAATCGGGATTTATTCTAAATAAAATTCGGTATTTCCATTTTGTTTTCCCCCCTTCCCCTAACACAATAGCCTAAAGTGAAGCATGGTACAATAGAGAGAGAATGAAGGAGATAGAGCAAGGAAGATGTAGTTCAAACCTGCTTCTAACACTAACCAGCTGTGTGGTCCCAGTTAAGTCTATTAATTTTCCTAGTCCTCAGGAAACTCTCTGAATCTAAATTATAGATGAATTATCATCTCTGTCCATAAAGGCAGAACCCACACAGATGAAATAAAAAGGTCTTGAAAAATGATAAATCAAAATTCTTATTTAAAAATAGATTTCTCCCAACAATGAATGCTATCATGTAAATAGTATAAACATAGAGCGACATATTGCTAGACTTGAGGTCAGGAAGTTGTACTTCAAATCTTTCCCCTACGACTTACCAGCTGTGTGATCCTGAGCAAATCTTTCTAGGATTATGTTTTCTCATCTGTAAGATGATCTGGCTTCTGAATGAGGAAGATCTGAGTTCTTCTCCCTTTTTTTGATACCAATTGTTTGCATGGGCAAGGCATTTAACCTTTTAGTGTCCAAAATGTGTAAGATGGCAAGAGCTGAGCTACAGTTTGCAAATGAAGTTCCATAAATTGAGAAAAGCATAGGTCTGATCCAAAAAAAAAAATGAGATAGTGAACTTAATTGCCTCTAGGGTTCTTCCAGTTCAAAATTGATGATCTTATTATCCATATTTTATAAATGAGGAAACGGAAATTGAGAAGTGAAGATCACAGAGCTAATTTGCGCCTGATTTAGGATTCAAGCTGTGATATCCTGTTGTGCAGTCCAGCATTTTTTAAATGTACCCATGAAATCAGAAAGTAATTCAGTGTGCAAATGGGACCAAATTGCAAAAATGTTCATTTATACATAGCTTTTCAGGGAATCTAATATGTACCAAGGAAAGAATCAGTGGTGATGGAGTGGGGTTTGAATGAGGCTGATAGTGGTAAAACCTGGATTCCTAGACCACCTTTCTGATTTAGATTGGAGTGTATGTGTGTATGTGAAAGTTAGAAAGAAAAAAGAGAGAAAGAAGAAAATAAGAAAGAGAAAGAGAGAGAGTCAGAGAGAGAGACACATAGAGACAGAGACCTAAACAGACATAGAGATATAAATGGTGGCAACCAGGATGGCTCTGACTGACAAACTGGTGATTAATGGTTTCCAGGTCCACCTGAGAGCCTTAAGCTTGGCTTACCAGCTGGAAAGTTGAAGACAATCCTTGCAAAAGGACCCAGATGTGCTGACTATAAAGGAAAGGAACATTTCAGTACCAGCTGTTCAGTCCTCTTTGGGGAACTTGACCCATTTTTTGTCTCTAACTCCCTCAGTAGGAGAAAGAAAAGAAAGACTCAGACTTAAGTCATTAGGAGAATCTCCTGGTGAAAAATCCATCTACTTTATGTTTGAAATAGTTTTTTTTTTCCAGAGGGAAGAGAAAAGAAGAAAATTAATAATAATAATAACAATAATAGCTAGAATTTATGTAGCACTTAAAGTTTACAAATCACTTTATATGCGCTATTTCATTTGATCCACACACAGACCTATGAAGTAGTTGCTATTATTACTCCATTTTACAAATGAATAGAGGGGAGAAGAAAAGAAAAGGGGTCAGAGATTGATGCAGAGAGGGCAAGACAGAAAGAGAGAGGGAAAGATAAGAAGAGAGAGACAGAGAGAGAGATGACGATACAAAGACAGAAAAAAGGGAGAGAGAGTAAAGAGGAAGAGACAAAGAAAGAGTAAAATTAAGGGACAAAGAGGAAGAGAAACATATGGAGAGAGAAATAAAGAGGGAAAGAGAGAGGGAAAGCAAAAAGAGAAATAAAGAGGGAGATACAGAATGTGAGAGGGAGACAGAGTGACAGAAAAAAAGAGACTAAGAAATACAGAGTGAGATAAAATGAGAAAGTCACATAGAAATAGAGGAGAAGAGAAAAATAGGGACAGTGAGAATGAAAAAAGAATAAGAGAAACATAGAGGGACACAGAGAAATAGCAACAAAGAAACAGACTGAGAGACACAGAGAGACAGAGACACAAAGACAAAGATCAGAGAGAAAGATAGTTGGAAGAAACTTTATATCATATAATTTTTTATTTTTAATTTTCAAAACAAATGTATAGATAATTTCCAACATTCATCCTTGCAAAACCTTGTGTTCCAAATCTTTCCTCCTTTCCCCCCATCTCCTCCCCTAGATGGCAAATAATCCAATATATATTAAACATGTGCAATTCTTCTATACATATTTCCACAATGATCATGATACACAAGAAAATTAAAAAAATTACAAAAGAGAAAATAAGTGAGAAAGACAATAAAATGTAAGCAATTAACCACAAAAAATTAAAATACTATTTTATGATCCACACAGATCCCACAGTCCTCTCTCTAGAAGCAGATGGCTCTCTCCATTACAAATCTATTGGAATTAGCCCGAATCATCTTGCTATTGAAAAGAGTATAGCATATAATTTTAAAGATATAAAAATTCATGAAAAAAATCTGACCCAATAATTGAAAGCTGGTCTTGTAATCAGTAAGACTTGGGTTTGAGTGTTGCTTCTGATGAGAGTAGTGCCACTGTGAACAAGTCACGTAGTGACTATAAGACTCAAAGTTACAGTGAGGTTGTTGATCTTCTTTAGTAGAGTTTCAGGAGTAGGTTTCTTTATCACTTGTTACTCCACACCAGTGAAGTCACAATTATGGTCACTATAGAAATCATGGGATCATAATGAAATGGACTTTAGATACTATTGAGTCTAGGTATCTCATTTTTTCCATATGAAAAAAAAATGGAGCCCAGTAAGGTTAAATGAGTTGCCATTTCAGCCAAATGGTCTGGTTGCTGTTCTCTTCAGAATATTACATCTCCTACCTCCATGCCTTTGTCCAAATATTAGGCAAGTTTGGAATGCACCTGGTCATCAGCCTTTTTAGAATTCCTAGTTCCTTTCAGTGATAAATTCAGGAGTCACCTTTATGAGGCTCCTTTCCTTTCCCAATTCCCTCAATTATTAGCATCCATTTCTTTTTTAAATTACTTGATTTTTCTCCTCTTTATCCCCAGGACAATGCAAAGTTCTTGAAGGTAATGACTTTCATTGCTACTACTGGACACTATGGCTTGCACATAATAGATACTTAATGAAAGTTTATTCTATTAGTCAAACAGTTGGTCAGAGAAAGACCATTTTCCCCAGATATTGCACTAAGAGTTGGAGAAATCAATAAAATAAATGCAAAAATCATTCTGGTCCTCAAGGAATTTATTTTCCACTGGTGGACAAAGGATGGAAGTGGTTGAAGTGAATTGTCCTGTGTTAACATCATGGCAGTACTCAGCCGAGCCAAGATTTGATCCTAGGTTTTCTGATTCCAAATTTGGTGATTTTTATCATTCTCCCCCAAGTTTCCATATGCAGGAGTCCTGGAGAACTGCTTGGAGAAGCCTTGTAAATAGCCATTTGCCTTGGGTCCAGAGGCCATGTGAGCAAACCCAAAAATGTCATTGACTTGATTCATGTTGAAAGACAGTGTGGAATGGTGAAAAGCATGCTGGACCAGGAGCCAATAAGCCTATGTATAGTGTGCTCTGTACATTGTGGGCACCTCACTAAAATTAGTAATTGGAATAATAAAAAAAAACAAAAAAAAAAAAACCTTTAATGATGAGCCTACAGGAAGCAAATCATATGACTGTCTGTCATAGTTAGTCTCCTGCAGCTCTCCCATCTGTGGCTGACCCAGGAGCTGATTCCTTTTCTTCTTTGCAATGTGATTAGAATCCTGGTGCCCACAGTTGACATGCCCATGGAGTCAGAATCACATGGATGGGAGCAGCTACTGAATGGTTGACTGGCCAGGAAGGGAAACCAGCTCTGGAGAGCAGCTGCTGAAGAAACGAGTGGGAGGGAATGTGGGCCACTTCCATTTATTACCCAATTTCCTCCTCTCCCTCATGGCTTACAGGCTGATCCATCAGCAGGCCAGAATTGTAATTTATCTTTAGTTTTCAGAGTTAGCCAGATATCCAGACCAAAGCATTTCTGTCATCTTACTTCTCAAGGCAGAGTTCTAGCTAGAAAAAATTAAATCTCTCTTTCCTCTTCCCTGACACTGGTGCTAACAAATGTTTAACAACCAGCTCTCTGAAAAAAAATCCACAGTGGATATTTTTTTACATATAATATGTATCTTTGCATTTTCTTCATCACTTTCTTAAGTCCAGACTATCAACAAAATAATCAAACTCTGATTTGTGGAGTTTGCTGAGTTCTCATGTGCAAATTCTGTGCATTGAAAATTTAATGATCAGCCCTTGCAAAGCTGTCAGGAAATGGTTATTGTATAATTCTCATTCTCCTCTACTGCACTGACATCTCAACTAAATCCTCATATCTACTAGCTTTAAGAAGAGGTAACTCAGAACTTTAAATTTTTACAGAGACCAGAAATAACATTATCTAATTCTAATTTGTCCTATACAAGTTTGAGTTGTGGCAAATAAAATATGTAGACTTTTGTAGCCTTAGATGTCCTCCTAAAATATAGGAAAACTCAATCATTAAGTACTGAGTCAATAAATACTTTTTAAAGTGATGTTTTGGTACTATGCTAAACATTACAGATAAAAGGGAGCTTACGTTGTAATGGGGAAACAACAAACCAACAAATATGTACAAACAAGCTTTGGACAGGAAAAATAGGAATTAATTCAGAGATATGAAACAGGGATCAAGTTCTTTCTTTCTTTTTTTGTCTAGACTTCAGTAAGTGTTAGAGAAAATATTAATGCAGATTAAATTGAAAAGTATATTGTGGTATATTCCATATGCCCTATCCTCTTCCACTACAGAGTCATTTGTTAAACATTTTCCAACATACCCTTGGTGTGGAAGATTCTGAGGAAAGAAAATGAGTCCTTAATCCACTACATTTTGCTAATGAGAAAACCCACAACTCACAGAATTGACGTAACTTGCTCAACATGGGCAGAGCTGAGATTAGACTTTATGTCATGGATTCTTTCTAAAAGAGTGTGAAACTTTTTATTATTAAATGTTCTCTTTTTTCATTTATGGTTAAACTCAGATTTTCAAGATAGGTCACTTTGGGCTGCATCCTAACCTCTATGACTCTTCAGAACATATTCCATTCCCTCCTATTTTTTCTGGTGGGTCCAGAATAATCTTCTTTATTCTTTATTTTTTTTTATTATATATATATATATATATATATATATATATATATATATATATATATATTTTATAATATTATCCCTTGTATTCATTTTTCCAAATTACCCCCCCTCCCTTTATTCCCTCCCCCCGACGACAGGCAATCCCATACATTTTACATGTGTTACAATATAGTCTAGGTACAATACATGTGTGTGAATATCATTTTCTTGTTGCACAATAAACATTAGAATCCGAAGGTACATGCAACCTGGGCAGACAGATATTAGTGCTAACAATTTACATTCACTTTCCAGTGTTTCTTCTCTGGGTGTAACTACCTCTGTCCATCATTGATCAACTGGAAGTGAGTTGGATCTTCTTTATGTTGAAGATTTCCACTTCCATCAGAATACATCCTCATACAGTATTGTTGTTGAAGTGTACAGTGATCTTCTGGTTCTGCTCATTTCACTCAGCATCAGTTGATTTAAGTCTCTCCAGGCCTCTCTATATTCCTTCTGCTGGTCATTTCTTACCGAGCAATAATATTCCATAACCTTCATATACCACAATTTACCCAACCATTCTCCAACTGATGGACATCCATTCATCTTCCAGTTTCTAGCTACAACAAAAAGAGCTGCCACAAACATTTTGGCACATATATGTTTCTTTCCGCTCTTTAGTATTTCTTTGGGATATAATCCCAGTAGTAGCGCTGCTGGGTCAAAGGGTATGCACAGTTTGATAACTTTTTGGGCATAATTCCAGATTGCTCTCCAGAATGGCTGGATTCTTTCGCAACTCCACCAGCAATGTATTAGTGTCCCAATTTCCCCACATCCCCTCCAACATTTGTCATTATTTGTTCCTGTCATCTTAGCCAATCTGACAGGTGTGTAGTGGTATCTCAGAGTTGTCTTAATTTGCATTTCTCTGATCAGTAGTGATTTGGAACACTCTTTCATGTGAGTGGATATAGTTTCAATTTCTTCCTCTGAGAATTGTCTGTTCATATCCTTTGACCATTTATCAATTGGAGAATGGTTCGGTTTCTTATAAATTATGGTCAGTTCTCTATATATTTTGGAAGAGACCTTTGTCAGAACCTTTGTTTTTAAAAATATTTTCCCAATTTGTTACTTCCCTTCTAATCTTGTTTGCATTAGTATTATTTGTACAGAAACTTTTTAGTTTGATGTAATAAAAATCTTCTATTTTGTGATCAATAATGATCTCTAGTTCTCCTCTGGTCATAAATTCCTTCCTCCTCCACAAGTCTGAGAGGTAGATTATCCTCTGTTCCTTTAATCTATTTATTACCTCCCTCTTTATGCCTAAATCATGGACCCATTTTGATCTTATCTTGGTATATGGTGTTAAGTGTGGATCCATATCTAATTTCTGCCATACTAATTTCCAGTTTTCCCAACAGTTTTTTCCGAATAATGAATTTTTATCCCTAATATTGGAATCTTTGGGTTTGTCAAAGATTAGATTGCTATAGATGTACCCTTTTTTGTCCTTTGTATCTAATCTGTTCCACTGATCTACCGGTCTATTTCTTAGCCAATACCAAATGGTTTTGGTGACTGCTGCTATATAATATAGCTTTAGATCAGGTACACTTAGACCACCTTCCTCTGAGTTTTTTTTCATTAGTTCCCTTGCAATTCTCGACCTTTTATTCTTCCATATGAATTTTGTTGTTATTTTTTCTAGGTCATTAAAATAGTTTCTTGGGAGTCTGATTGGTATAGCACTAAATAAATAGATTAGTTTGGGGAGTATTGTCATCTTTATTATATTCGCTCGGCCTATCCAAGAGCACTGAATGTCTTTCCAATTATTTAAATCTGATTTTATTTTTGTGGCAAGTGTTTTGTAATTTTTCTCATATAATTCCTGACTTTTCTTTGGTAGATGGATTCCCAAATATTTTATACTCTCAACATTTGTTTGGAATGGAATTTCTCTTTGTATCTCTTGCTGTTGCATTTTGTTAGTGATATATAAAAATGCCGAGAATTTATATGGATTTATTTTGTATCCTGCCACTTTGCTGAAATTTTGAATTATTTCTAGTAGCTTTTTAGCAGAGTCTTTGGGGTTCTCTAAGTATACCATCATGTCATCTGCAAAAAGTGATAGTTTAATTTCCTCATTTCCTACTCTAATTCCTTGAATCTCTTTCTCGGCTCTTATTGCCGAGGCTAGCGTTTCTAGTACTATATTGAATAGTAATGGTGATAGTGGACAACCTTGTTTCACTCCTGATCTTACTGGGAAAGGTTGCAGTTTATTTCTATTGCATATTATGCTTACTGAAGGTCTTAAATATATGCTCCTGATTATTCTGAGGAATAGTCCATTTATTCCTATACTCTCAAGAGTTTTTAGTAGGAATGGATGTTGGATTTTGTCAAATGCTTTTTCTGCATCTATTGAGATGATCATATGGTTCTTATTAATTTGATTATTAATATGGTCAATTATATTAATAGTTTTCCTAATATTAAACCAGCCCTGCATTCCTGGAATAAATCCTACTTCATCATAGTGTATTATCTTGGAGATGATTTTCTGAAGTCTTTTTGCTAATATCTTATTTAAGATTTTAGCATCAATATTCATTAAGGAGATTGGTCTATAATTTTCTTTCTCAGTTTTCGATCTACCAGGTTTAGGTATCAGTACCATGTCTGTGTCATAAAAGGAGTTTGGTAGGACTCCTTCATCCCCTATTTTTTCAAATAATTTATATAACATTGGGGCTAATTGTTCTTTAAATGTTTGGTAGAATTCACATGTGAATCCATCTGGCCCTGGGGATTTTTTCCTGGGGAGTTGATTAATAGCTTGTTCTATTTCTTTTTCTGAAATGGGACTATTTAAGCAATTTATCTCCTCCTCTGTTAATCTAGGGAGCCTATATTTTTGGAGGAAGTCATCCATTTCCCTTAAGTTATCAAATTTATTGGCATAAAGTTGGGCAAAGTAACTCCTTATTATTTCTCTAATTTCCTCTTCATTGGTAGAAAGATCCCCCTTTTCATTTGTAAGACTATCAATTTGATTTTCCTCTTTCTTTTTTTTGATCAAATTTACCAAAGGTTTATCTATTTTATTGGCTTTTTCATAAAACCAACTCTTGGTTTTATTTATTAATTCAATAGTTTTTTTACTTTCAATTTTATTGATTTCTCCTTTTAATTTTTGTATTTCAAGTTTAATTTTTGGTTGGGGGTTTATAATTTGGTCTTTTTCTAGCCTTTTAAGTTGTAAGCCCAATTCGTTAATCTTCTCTTTCTCAATTTTCTTCAAATAAGCCTCTAAAGATATAAAATTTCCCCTTATTACTGCTTTAGCTGCATCCCAAAGATTTTGATATGATGTCTCATCATTATCATTATCTTGGGTGAAATTGTTAATTGTTTCTATAATTTGCTCTTTCACCCAGTCATTCTTTAAGATGAGATTATTCAGTTTCCAATTACTTTTTGGTCTATTTACCCCTAACTTTTTACTGAATGTAGCTTTTATTGCATTGTGATCTGAGAAGAAGGCATTTATTATTTCTGCCTTCCTACATTTAATTTTGAGATCTTTATGTCCTAATATATAGTCAAGTTTTGTACAGGATCCATGAACTGCTGAGAAGAAAGTATATTCCTTCCTATTGCCATTCAGTTTTCTCCAAAGGTATATCATACCTAGTTTTTCTAATGTTCTATTTACTTTTTTAATTTCTTTCTTGTTTGTTTTGTGGTTTGATTTGTCTAAATCTGAGAGTGCAAGGTTGAGATCTCCCACTATTATAGTTTTACTGTCTATTTCTTCTTGCAGTTCTCTTAACTTTTCCTTTAGAAAGTTAGATGCTATACCACTTGGTGCATATATGTTTAGTATTGATATGGCTTCATTATTTATGCTACCTTTCAGCAGGATATAGTTTCCTTCCTTATCTTTTTTAACGAGATCTACTTCTGCTTTTGCTTGATCTGAGATAAGGATAGCTACCCCTGCTTTTTTGGCTTTACCTGAAGCGTAATAGGCTCTGTTCCAACCTTTTACCTTTACTCTGTATGTATCTCCCTGCTTTAAGTGTGTTTCCTGTAGGCAACATATTGTAGGGTTCTGCTTTTTGATCCAATCTGCTATCCGTCTCCGTTTGATGGGATCGTTCATCCCATTTACATTTACAGTTAAAATTACTAATTCTGTATTTCCTGCCATCGTATTATCCCCAGATTATGCTTTTTTCCCTTGACCCCCCTGATCCCCCTCCCCGATATTTAATTTACAGACCCCCCTTGTGACGCGCAACCCTCCCTCTTTTTTTTTTTTTTTTTTTAGGATCCCTCCCCCCTCCCTCCAAGTCCCTTCACTTATTCTCCTTTTCCTTTTCCCTTTTCCTCTCCCCCCTTTTAATGAGGTGAGAGAAAATTCTCTGAAAAACAAATATGTTAATTATTTACTCTTTGAGCCTCTCCTGATGAGAGTAAGATTCACACAATGATTCTCCCCCTCACTAAGTTCCCTCAGATATGGTGTATTTTCTATGTCTCTTCCTGGGATGTAGTTTCCCTCTTTTTATCACTCCTTCCCCTTTTTCTGAACCGACCTCCTTCCCTTTACTACACCCCCCTTTTTTTCTTTTATATCAGTAAAATCAAATTATCCTTGAGTATTTTTTATATACCCACAACAGAGTTACAGTTCTCAAGGGTTCTGTGTACCTTTTTCTGTTTCTCTTCAGTCTTGTGGATGTAGATCAAATTTTTTGTTTAAGTCTGGTTAGAAACATATAGAATTCCTCTGTTTCATTGAATGACCATCTTCTTCCATGGAAAAAGATGCTAAACTTAGCTGGGTAGTTCATTCTTGGTTGCAGTCCTTGATCTTTTGCCTTACGGAATATCAGGTTCCAGGCCCTTCTATCTTTTAATGTGGAGGCAGCCAGATCTTGGGTGACCCTTATTGTGGCACCTTGGTATTTAAATTGTTTTTTTCTAGCTGCTTGCAGGATTTTCTCCTTTGTGTGGTAATTCTGCAGCTTAGCCACAATGTTCCGTGGTGTTCTTTTTTTAGGGTCTATTTCAGAAGGAGTTCGATGAATTCTTTCCACATCTACTTTCCCTTCTGTTTCTATTATCTCTGGACAGTTCTCTTTGATAATTTCCTGTAAAATAGAATCTAGGCTCTTTTTTTGGTCATAGTTTTCTGGAAGTCCAATAATCCGCAGATTATCTCTCCTAGATCTATTTTCCAGGTCTATAGATTTTCCCAGTAAGTATTTGACGTTGTTCTCCAGCTTCTCATTTTTTTTTGTTTTGTTTGACTGATTCTTGGGTTCTCTGTGAATCATTCATTTCTATTTGTTCCATCCTGACTTTTAAGGAGTTATTTTCTTCTTTCACAGTTTTTAGTTCTTTTTGTAAATGCCCAATTTCGTTTTTAAATGAATTATTTTGCTCTATTGAATTTTTTCCATTTCCCTAATTTTTTTTTTGAGAATTATTTTCTTTTTCCAATTCAGAAATTCTATTTTCTTGAGACTTTTTTATCTTTTCCAATTCAGAAATCCTACTTTCCTGTGTTTTTTTAACCTTTTCTAATTCATAAATTTTGTTTCCCTGCATCTCCTGTGAATTCTTTATTTTTTCCAACTCCAATTTCAGGACGTTGTTATTCTCTATCATAGCTTCCCTTTCCTTTCCCCATTTTTCTTCAAACTCCCTTAATTTTTTAAGAGCTTCTTCTAGGAGAGAGTTATGTGATGGGGGGCAGGAATCGTTCCCCTTTAGGTTGTTATCTGCTGACTCTCTGCTGTTAACTTCCTCGGGGTTGGATACCCGCTCTTTCTCTGTATAGAAGGAATCTATGGTTTTTCTAGCTTTTTTGCTCATATTTAAAAAAATCTTTTGGGGTCTGTCCCTGGGGTAGGAAATTATTTACTTCTTTACCAGCTTCCTCCCAGACCGGAGGGATGCAGAGGCTCTTGCGCCTGAGCTAAGATAGAGCTCTGGGAGAGAGTTCCCCACCCCCTCCCTGGAAGTGCCTCAGAGGTGATTAGCACTACTGTGCTTCGAGGGCATAGAATAGTAAAGACAGCACGAAGCCCAGCCTATGTGTCCGGGTGGGGAGTGGACTTTATTCTTTATTTTGATTGTTTATAGAACTTATTTCCAAATTGAATTGTTAAATTTAACTACTATATGTGTTAGAGTTTGTGGCCTTGTATTTTTTGTCTTTCTGGAGATGATCCATGAATTTTTTCAATTTGAATAACATTTTCTGTAGTCAGAAGTTTTAGGCTGTTTTCTCCTATTATTTTGTTAAATTATTTTTGTACCATTGTGTTCTTCCTTATATATCTCTGATCCCTGGTTTTTCTCTATATATCCTGCTTTTGAGGATCTATGCTTTAATTGTATAGTGGATGTATTTTCTTTTAAAGTTATTGTTATATGCTTCTCTTCTAGATTGTCCTTACACTCTGTAAATTTCCATCTCCAATCTTATGTTCTCTCTTGTTTCTTTGGTGGACTTGCTTTTACAATTTCATTTTCCTTTTCTTACTAATTTTCTTTTCTGTGAAGGCCACATATTCTGCTCTCATAATTCTCATTAATTTTTTGAACCATTATGGTTCAATGCTCTCAAATTCCATAAAGTTCTTTGTCTCCTCAAGTTTTGGAACATTTTCCTTTATTTTGCAATATTTATTCATAGATCCCTGAATCCATTTACCAAACCTGGAGGCCATACTTTGTTTTGTTTTAAATGTTTTTTTTTCATAGATATTTCATTTTATGTTCATGAGTTTTCACTTTTATTCTTCCTGAAATCTTTGGTAATATCAATCCTACCCCCATCTGATTTTTCCTATTCATTTTCTGACTTTGTTCTTCTGAAGAAGGTTTTCTTGAAGGTTGAATCTCAACATGTCTCAGCCTCTTTCACACTGGACAATTTGTTTTTACCAATCCAGTTGACCCTTAGTGATTTTTAGATATTCTTAATGATGCGACTGATGTAGACAACAAAGTTTGGAGTTTGGTTATGTGAAAAATTCACAGTGGCCATTCTTTTTGTCAAAAGATAATTGTATTTAGGAGAAGAGGCTATAGACAAAAAGAAGAGATACAATAGATACCAGCGATGGTAAATATGAAATAGAGTGGGAGAGTATATAGTTAGCCAGAAAGGGATTTTTAATAATTAATGATGAAAAAGACAAGTTCCTTAGTAGAACTCACAATTACCCAGTAGAAAGGAAATGCCCCAATTAGGTTTGGACAGCTAAATTTTAAAAGGGATTTAACACCCTAAAAGAGTTAGCTGTAAGGAGGAGAAGTGGGGACTGAGAAAAGAGACATTATAAGGTACAGTAGGATTAGAAGAGATTCCATGATATAATTGGGAGAGGTAAGGGGAAAGATACCACAAGACAAAGTGTTGTGGTGGACTGACCCAAAGGAGTTCAGCATCAATGGCATGAGCCATAAGCAGATTTATGGGGAAAATTTAATCTCAGAGACATAACTGGGGTTTCTGACAGGACATAACTGCACTGTCCATGACCTGCATGGAAGGTAGACCTCAGGGGTTTAAATTAACTTGGCTTTCTAACTGGATGACCTCCACAGAGTTTGGTATCATGGAGCTAAACATGGAGCCTTTTCCTTGTCTTCCCCAAGGAACAATTTCATCAATGCTCTGATTTCTTTCTGTCAGCTACACTTAGCTATCCAGGAACGCATCATTATTTGGTCCCCTTGGATGTTATTCTCTTTCTCTCTTGTTTGATAGAGTGATGCAAACCACATCTATCTTCCCTTTTCCTGTCTGTGTCCTGTCTTGGTATCCCACTCTCTGTTCCTCAGTTCTCTGGCTTGGTGCCAGCAATTCATAGAGTTCCTGCACTAGTGCTGTGGGATTAATCACCTTGGCACTGACAATTCAGAGCTTTGCTGTGCTATTGTGGCACCCAGCACACTTTTGTTCCTGAGGGGCTGCCTTCTGCCAAACTGGCTATCTGTCAATGACTGAGTAAACGTGTGCATTCTAGACCTGAGCTCTCCATGGTACTGGAGGGATGGGGGATGAGTGCTGGGGTTGGGTTTTGTTGCAAGTGCATGTGTGGGGTCTTGAATCTGCTAGTGCAATCTTGATATTGGAAGCATGGGAAGAGGGGAGGGATGCTGAGGGAGCTCAGTATCAGTGAAACACAGTTCATTTTTTAAAACTTTCTTTGAATTTGATGTCTTTTAGACCATAAATGCAGGTGAAGAGGACTGTAGCTTTAATGCATAATTTCTGTTTTGGAGGGGTTTGAGAAATAGTGGGAGCCAGAGGGTAACTCTAGTTGTCCATCTTATTACTCATTTGATCTGAAAGTGGGTGAATCATATTTTTTTTCCTGAAATAGATGCTTTTGGTAGTCTGGCAAAGTCTATGGACCCTTCTCTGAGTAATACTTTAAATATATGCAATAAACTACATAGGATTAAAAAGAAAATCTATTTAATTCAAATAGTTATCAAAATACTAAAAAAGGAAAAACATGTTCATTGGTCCCAGGTTAAGAACCCATGATTTGGGTACTCATACTTCAAGTCCATTCTATTTTATTATCTTGGATCCCAGTGCCTGGAACGGAATTAAATTAAATTCATTTCAATTGTTGTTATTGTTGAGTTTTTGTCATGCCTGATTCTTGGTGAATCCATTTGGGGTTTTCTTGTCAAAGATACTGAAGTGATCAGCCATTTCTTTCTCCAGATTAAATTAAATTCATTTCAATTGTTGTTGTTGAGTTTTAGTCATGCCTGATTCTTGGTGAATTCATTTGGGGTTTTCCTGTCAAAGATACTGGAGTGGTCGGCCATTTCTTCCTCCAGATTATTTTACACATAGGAAGCTAAGGCAAACAGGGTAAAGTGGCCTGCCTAGGGTCATGTGGCCAGTAATGATCTGAAACTGGATTTAGACTCATGAAGATATCTTCCTGATTCCAAATCAACTAGCTACTCTAAACCTTAAGGACCTAGAAAAAGAAGTGATATTTCTAGTCTAATAATTGAAATGGTAGTGGGATATTGAGCTATCAATTACATAAAAAATTGTGGCTTTCAATTTCCTTATCTGTAAAATGAGAGTGAATAAGTTGGATTAGATAGAGCCTGAAGTCTTTCTTGGCTTTAGATCTAAAATCCTAAGACTTCTTTGAGCTTAGCATCCTAATATCTAGATGACTTTTTAGAGGCATAAAAGTTGGGAATAGGATAGAGGTTAGCTAATCTGCCAGAATTCAGAGAGATTCACTGATTTGTCCCCTTCTCTGATATAGATACCATGGCTGTGTTGCAAACTTACTGCCAAGGCCATTAAGAACCTTATTGGAACCCACCATTCAGATTCTATTATTCTAACCTGCTTTTACCCCCTTAATACCAGCTAACAGCACCAACATTTCCTAATTTGATTAGAGTCCCATATAGATTAAGGCCTTGAGGACTGAATCAACTAATACCTTCAAATAATTCAGAGATGTAGCTACTCTAATAGACATGAGAAGAACAGACTGATTGTGGGTAATGCTTCCTCAAACTCTCAAAGGAGTCCAGGAATGCTTGCAAATAAATGAGGAGAAGCCCTGAGCTGGGATTTTTGGTAAAGAGGGATGAAGAATAGTATTGACCTAGCTTGCTTAATAAACATTTATTTTGTGATTTATTCTATGGATTGACTTTTCTCTGAAGATCCTGCTCACTCCCACCCTATTCTTTTCAGAAATACCCCATACTCATGTGAGGAGCTGATTCTTCCCAGAATCTTCGTTGCTAAATGTTTCCATCTTCCCTGCAATTTCAATGATCAGTGTATGTCTATTTGTGATATCTGAGATGTTAAACCAGTCAAAGGGACCTGAATAAAAGTCCTCCTCTCCCTAAAAATACCTGATCTTTTAAGTGAAGGCCGGATTGCATTGTGTGACAGTTCAAGTACTCTAAACTGGAAAGCTGGAAAGGGAGTCTGGAATGACCTGAGTGTCAGGGCAGAGTCAAAGCTCTAGAGTTGTAAAGGATTTCAGAGGTTATCTAACATAGATTTAAACTTAAAGGACCTATCGAAAGTAGCACAACTTCACAGATTAGGAAACTGAGGCCAAGTAGATGAAGTGGTTTGACTAATAGAGATAGGATTGGAATACTTTTCCTTTGCAAGGAAGGTGTCTCCTTTGACCATTGATCCTTTGTTCTCTCCAATACAGCCTGAAGATACTAAAACTACAAGTCAGGATCCCAGGTGGATCAATTCCCTTATAAAGAATCTGTTTTTATCTTTAGGGGAACAATGATCTGAATATATTATTGTCCCATTTTCTTTTGCTATTTTTCTCAAGCTTTCTTTTGCCACTCTCTATCAAGTGTCTATAATTAAATTCTTCCTTTGAGATAAACTGTATCTGTAAAGAAAAGGCTTTCCACCTTTCAGCCAAACTGGTCTCTATGCTATTCTTCACCCAGACATTTCATTTCTCTTCTCCAAGCTTTTGTACTGATTGGATCCCACACCTGGAATGCTTTCCCTCCTCAGTCTACCCCTTAGGTTTCCTATATCCTTTTAAATTCCATCTTTCACAAGAGGGCTTTTATGCCCCTCCTCCCTATTGTTAGGGTATTCCAACCCATATTATTTTGTGTTGTTTAGAATATCTGACAGTGTCGTATAGTTGTCAGTGTCCTGGCTTCAAAACTAGAAAGACCCAGGGTTAAGTTTTATCCCTGATGTGTACTGGCTTTGTGACTCTTGGGGAGCCATTCAGTGCCTTTTCCAAATCTGTAGATTGCAGAAAAGGTGCAACCTACATTAGTAGAAGGGATATCATCACCTTGGAATTCTCTATACCAATGGAATCACAAGACCAACTCCTTTATCTATATTTCTACCTATCTAATATATTTCTTTTTTACATCTATCTACCTATTTCTCTACTTTTGCATCCATCCATCCATTACTCTATCCATCCACCCACCCATCTATCTATACATCTATCCATCTATCTATCTATCTATCTATCTATCCATATACATATACACACATACATATGTATATGTTGTCTCTCCTGAGATAGTCAGCTTCTTGAAAGCAAGGTGTATTTCAGGCAGCTAGATGATACTATGATAGAGTACTGGACTTGGAATGAAAAATAAATCTAACCTCAGACACTATCTATGTGATCCTGAGTAGATTACTGAACTTCTGTTTGCCTTAGTTTTCATAACTGTAAAAGGAACTTGTACGTAACTTTTACAGTTATGAAAAAGGAATTATAACAATACTTTCCTTGTAGGACTGTTGAGAGAATCAAATGAGGTAAAAAATTATGAAGTACCTAGCGCAGTGGCTGCTCTATAGTAAATTCTAGGGAGCTATTAGTTATTACTATTTCATTGTTATTATTCATTATTTCATTATTATTCATTCATAGTGCCTAGGGCAGATGTGGTTGCTCAATTATCTCTGACTTTTTGTGACTCTATGGACCATTCTGCCCATAAAGATTGCCTGGCAAAGATACTGGAATGGTCTACCATTTCATTTTCCAGTGGATTAGGGTAATCAGAGTCTTGCCTAGAATCACAAAGCTGATGTCTGATTCAATATTTGAACTCAGATCTTTCTGATTTCAGGCATTGAGCTCTATCCATTGTGCCACTTAACTATCTCCAAAGAGGTACAAGGCTCAACTCTGTCCCCAAAGAAAGAATGAATGAATGAAATATAATTTATTAAATATTTTGTGCTAGGTACTGTAATAAGTTCTATTGATGCAAATGGCAGCTAGCAAGACAGTTCCTAATCTCAATAAGCTTGTGCTCTAATGGGAGAAGACTATATATAAAAAAGCTAGAAAGGAGAAGGGAATAATATTCCTGATCTGGAAATGACCAAGAAATAACATAAAATGACAAAAATCTCTTTTATCAGGTGCAGGAACAGATTCCAAGTCTCTGCTGGAGAAAAATAAGGTAAATAGGAAGGATGGCCTGGACACAGGAAGCATCCCTTCAGTTTCTTTCTTTTTTTTATTTGCCTTGAGAAGAGAGTTGCTATAAATATTTTTATACATATAGGTTCTTTTCTTTTTTTAAAATCTATTTTGGGATTCATATCTAGTAGCTATTGTTAAGTCAAAGGATAGGCATGATTTTATAGCATTTGGGGCATAGTTCATATTTTTTGATCATTTATCAATTGCCACATGGCTTATTTTTTAAAAATAAATTTGACTCAGTTCCCTTTATGTTTGATAACAGAAGCTTTATCAGAGAAACTTGCTTTAAAATTCTTTACCCAGTTATTATTGTTAACTGTATTTCCCCCCCAGTTTATTCTTTTCTCTCTCTCCTTTCACCATGACCTTCTAACACTCCCACTTCCTATATCCCATTCCCCTCCTATTTCCCTGTGGGTAAGATATATTCCTATGCTCATATTGAATATCTTTGTTGTTTCCTCTTTAAGCCAATTCTGGTGAGATTATGGTTCACTTACTCCCTTTCTTTTTCCTCTTTTCATCTCCACTTGTTTCTTTTTTCTTATCTCTTTTTATGGCAGATACTTTACACCATCTTTCTCTTTCTCCCAATACATTCATCTCTCACCACTTAATTTCATTTTTAAAGCTATTAACTCTTCATATTCAATTTATAACTGTGCCCTCCATCTACATATACTTCTTCCTACTGCCATAATAGTGAGAAAGTTCTAAGGAGATACAAGTATCATTCTCCCATGTAGAAATGTAAACATATAAACTTTATTAAGTCCCTTGATATCAATTTCCTGATTACTTCCTTATGCTTCTTCTGAGTCTTATATTTCAAAATCAGGTTTTCTATTCAACTCTGATCTTTTTGACCTGAATGCTTGAAAATCCTCCAATTCATTGAATTTCTGCCTTTTCCTTTGAAGGATTATACTGTTTTCTCAGGTAGATGATTCTTGGTTATAATCCTAGTGCCATTCCTCTCTGAAATATCATATTCTAAGCCCCTTGGTCCTTTAATATAGAAGCTTTTAAATCTTGTGTTATCTTGACTGCGGCTCCAGTATACTTGGATTGTTTCTTTCTGATTGCTTATAATATTTTCTCTTTGATTTGAGAGTTCTGGAATTTGTCTATAATATTTCTGGGAGTTTTTATTCTGGGATCTCTTTCAGAAGGTGTTTGGTATATTCTTTAAATTTCTATTTTACACTCTGGTTCTAGAATTTCGGGACAATTTTCCTTAATAATTTCTTGAAAGATGATGTCCATTTTTTTTCATCATGATTTTTAGCTAGATGGATAATTTTTAAAATTTTCTCTCCTAGATCCATTTTCAAGGGTCAGTTATTTTTCCAATGACATATTTCCCATTTTAAATTTGTTTTTTATGCTTTGGTTTTGTTTTAGTGTGTATTGATTTTTTATAAAGTCATTAGCTTCCATTTGCTCAATTCTATTTTTTAAGGAATTATTTTCCTCTATGAGCTTTTGTACTTCCTTTCCCAATTGTCCAATTTTGTTCTTTAAGACATTCTTCTCCTTATTAACAATTTTTTTTTTATTTTTTTTGCACCATCTTAATTCTCTTCTTAATTTCCTCTCCATCTCTCATATTTGGTTTTCAAAAATCCTTCTGAGTACTTCCATTGCCTGAGCCCAATTCTTATTTTTCTTGGAGGCTTTGGATGTAGGAGCTTTGACTTAATATTATTTTCTTCTAAGTATATGTTTTGATCTTCCTTGTCACCATAATAGCTTTCTATGGTCATAATCTTTTGTTGTTGTTGTGAAAGATATTTCCCTAGTCTATTACTTAATTTTTAACTCTTTGCTAAAGAAGCGTTCTCTTTCCAAGGTAGAGAGTGCACTGTCCCAAACTTCAGAGGGTTTGTGCAGCTCTTCTCAGAGATCCTTCCAGGGACCTGACCACAAGTACTTTTTTCTGCCCTGAAACTGTTAGGAGTATCCCTGCCCCACTGTAGCTATTGAATCTAGAATGCTAAAGCAACAAAATTCTTCATTACTGATAAAAAGACCTTGTGTGAGTTAAGGTCTCTGGAAGCTTCTGATACTAGTACTCCCTAAGCCCATTCCTAGTATGATAGTTTCCTCCTGGCCCTCTCACCTTACTGACAGACCTATTCTGCCAACTTTCCAAATTGTCTTTAGTGTTTCTGAGCTGAGCTGTCCAAAAACTGCTAGTACTGCTGCTGATTCAGGGTTCCCTAAGCTAGTTATGGCTTTAATTGAGTCAGAGCTGGTGCTAGGTTGGGGTTGGGCCTGGGTGGAGTTTGTGCCAGAACTATCTACTGGACCTCCACCCTGGTGACGCAGACCTTTTCTGTTGGCCTTCTAAGCTGTCTTCAGCTGGAAAATGGTTCTAATCTGTCTTTTTGTGATTTCTTCTGCTCCAAAATTTGTTTAGAATCATCATTTAAAGGAATTTGGAGAAGTTTGAGGAAAAGATCTATGAGTTTCTGCCTTTACTTCACCATTTCGACTTGGTGTGGGTTTGCACTTTTTAGAACTGCTATTTGTGAGCCCCTACCCGTGTGCTTTCCATTGATTATCAGTCAGTACACAAGCTTTTTTTTTTTTTTTAAGCAGACTACATTTACTAATATGATATGACAACAACCAGTTACTACAAAACATTTCCCATAACCTGGGGATAGAGTTTTCTCCTGAATATACCTACATGGACAAGGTGAGTGGGATCTTACTTAATATACAAGGGTAGTACAAGGGTAGTTAGGCACATATATAAAGAATATGTGGCAAAGAAATAACTCACAACTCTTAGTTAGTTAATCTTTTTATTCCTTTAGAGCATCATTATAAAGTTCTCCTTAGGTATAATTCTTTGTTGAGCTGTGAGAGTCAGTGTTTTTTCTAGCATTCATAGCATGTCTTTGCCATGGCAAGGTCACACTTTTAAAATAGGCTTTCTCTATTGACTAGTTATCCTTATGTATCTACGTGTTTTCTTCTTATGATATTTACTCTTCCCTGCAGATATGATTTTTAGTTCTTTTAATAATGGGGCACTGTATGGGGACAAAGGGAGGAGAATGAGGAGAGAAAAAAGAGAGAGGAGAGTATGCTAGAGAGAGTACCTGTTTCTGTCCCACAGTGATTCTCTCTTATGGACTTGCCTCCAACTTTTTCTGGTTCATCACTTGGCTGATTTATTGCTGTAATACTTTTTGTTGAAATTCTTACAATCATTTAGAAGCCCCAGAGATATTTTTAGCTCACTGGTTAGCCAATTGGATGTTTCATTCTTGACCCAATAAAAGAAATGCACATATTGTAAAACAGTTGTACGTCAAGAACACATGTAATTTTTAGAGACTGAAAATTTCCTTATGCCCTTACACTGATTGCATTTTATAAAGTATCCATAGTACTTACTAGTGACTAACTATATGGAATCACTATTTTAGGAATATTTCTCATGGTTCACTTTACTTCTTAAGCTCTGACCATTTCCGCCACATAAACTCAAACTATCTTGACACTCTCTATATACTCCTTATTTCATACCCTTAAGTTCTAAAATCATGAACCGTAAACAAATCAACTCTTTAATTGCTCCTGGATCAGTTATGACAATGATATAACTTCATTCATCATCCTTGCAACTTTCTGAATCAGAGGCCTATTTGGTCATCATTTCTCCTTGAGTGTTGTCTCCCTCTTAGAATACAAGCTCCCTGAGGGCAGGGACTATCTTTATTTTTGTATTTCTATTCCTAGTAATTTGGACAATGCTTACCACATAGTAAGAGCTTAATAAGTGCTTTTTCTTGAGGCTTTTTAGAAATTTTTGAATGGGATTTAATTTTCTATGTTTGAAAATTCTAGGCAATTTTTAATATTATTTCTGTCATTATGACATGATTCTTATCAAGCTCTTTTGTAAGACATATAATACTTGAGTTGTTTCTACACATCCTCTTTTCAAGATGAATATATTTATATATGTAGAGACCATTATTTTTCCTTTTTGTGTGTCATTACTTTATGCTTCTCTTCTTTCAGATAGTTTTTTACTTTCATGATTTGTATTCCCATATTGGTTATTCCTTCTTTTGTTTCCTTGTCGAGACTTGACACTATGGATTCAAATTTTTCTATTCTGCCAATGATTTCTGCTGTTCAGTCCATAACTTCCACTCTCACATTTCTCATTCTCTTTTAAACCATTTAGAAATATCCATCTATGGTTTCAGGAGTTTTTGGGAGTTCACGGGGTTCTCTGCTTTATCATATGTTGAGTCATTTTTCTTTGTTTTGTCAAGTCTAGTGATGGATTCTGAACCCTTTTACTTGTTCTAGAGGCCATTCTTTCTCTATTTTTTTTTGTTGATTTAACAGAGTATTATTCAAAATTTTAAATTGAGTTTTGAGACTTTTTGTCAAATCAGTCATTTTTCTGATAGTTCCATATTCTTAATTTTCTGACTCCCTCCCATTTGAGGGGACTGGCTCTAACAGTTGTCTCAACCTCTTTCTATATTGAGAAATTCATGATTCTCAATCTCTGCCCCAAGTGAATTCTGAAGTTACAGAACCTATCCTTGGTGGATACTGGAATTTTTCTTTTAGGCTTAATGGAGGGTCACACAGTCAATTACATATGCCTTGCCCCAGTTCCTTCTCTTTCTCAGTTCTCTGGCTGAATAAAACATATTGCAACACAGTGTCACACAAACTTCTGCCCTTTGGATTTTTGTAGCACTACAAGTAAAAGATCAGACTGTAGAATTGAGTTTTGTTATGTCTGTGAGATGGCTTGTGCAACCCTGAGTAGAACTACTATGAATAGGATTATGAGTAAATACATAAGGAATTGGTGAGTAGCTTTGTTGACCTCATTTTGACTCGATGTCTTTTTTTTTTTACTTTCTTAAGAATAGTAACTTTTAATAATTCAAAATGTTTTTTTATAACATTATCCCTTGTATTCATTTTTCCAAATTTTCCCCTCCCTCCCTGTACTCCCTCCCCTAGATGACAGGCAATCCCATACATTTTACATGTGTTGCAGTATAAACTAGATATAATATATGTGTGTAAATCCAATTTTCTTGTTGCACATTAAGTATTGGATTCCGAAGGTATAAGTAACCTGGGTAGATAGACAGTAGTGCTAATATTTTACATCCAATTCCAAGTGTTCCTTCTCTGGGTGTAGTTGTTTCTGTCCATCATTGATCAGCTGGAAGTGAGTTGGATCTTCTCTATGTTGAAGATATCCACTTCCATCAGAATACATCTTCATACAGTATTGTTGTTGAAGTGTATAGTGATCTTCTGGTTCTGCTTATTTCACTCAGCATCAGTTCATGCAAGTCTCTCCAAGCTTTTCTGAATTCATCCTGTTGGTCGTTTCTTACAGAGCAATAATATTCATATACCATAATTTACCCAACTATTCTCCAATTGATGGACATCCATTCATCTTCCAGTTTCTAGCCACTACGAAAAGAGCTGCTACAAACATTTTGGCACATACAGGTCCCTTTCCCCTCTTTAGTATTTCTTTGGGATATAAGCCCAATAGTAGCACTGCTAGATCAAAGGGTATGCACAGTTTGAGACTCTTGATGTCTTAAATTGTGGAGACAGCTGAAATTGCTTTATCTCTTATGCCCATTTACTTTTTGGGAAATATATGAGAGGTCGTGAGGAGCAGAGAAAATGTCTAGTTTTCCCTCTTGTTGATCACATGACCCAGAAGTAAGAAATACTTTTCCATTCATTCACTTGCTCATTTACAATCTGCAACCTTTAATTCTATGGAAATGGGAGCTCCTTTGAGGTCAGAGGTGACTTCATTTTTTTGTCTTTGAATTGCTAATCCTAGTACAAAGTCTTTGAAAAAACATTCAGTTTATTTTAAAAAGCTATTGACTGTGTAAGTATTTAATACATGCTTGTTGAATTGAAGTGGTCTGCTTTACCTTTTACCTGGGGCTAGCTCAAAACATGAAGGAGCAGAGACACTTGATTCACTGTAGCAGAAAACTGAAGTCATATTTGGTAGTGGTGGTTGAAACAAAAGAAGGGTAATAAATCATCCTGTGGTGAACTGAACACCAACAACCTTGTTGCTGTCTCTGAGTCCAGAGGTAAGGAGGATACTGTCGCCCGCCTTTGTCTAAACTCCTGAAAAGTGGCCAGAGGAAATACCCAAGATTGTTAGTGGAGAGGAAAAAATAATTTTAGGCCTGTTCTCCATTGCTTCCCTGCCCTGATCATTAAATCATAGACTTGTTCCTCCTGTTTTGAGACTTTGGGATGGGTGGCACCGTTTATGAACAGTCAGGATGATTTATTTCAGGATCTAGTCAGAGATTTCAGTGTCTTGGTATCCAGATGGTCTAGAGATTGCTGATCAAAACTGTAAAATTCAGCACAGGTTTTTATAGAGACAGTTAATTAAAGTCAAGGAACTGGGTATTTGGGACTCATCCTACCTGAGGCAGTAGACAATGTGCTTATTTGTTGATTTGAACAAAATCTAACTTTGCTATGATCAATTATTTGGCTTTTTTTTTTCTTACTTTGTTCAAAGAGTTCTAGCTAAGAACTACAGCTGAAGTCTCTCAAGGCATGAATCTTGTGTTGTACGAATATCTTGTATTTTTCACAGAAGAAAAGAATATCAGAATTGAAGGGAATCTCAGAAGCCATCTGGTGCATATAGTACTTGTTCAAATTTCCTTCTTCAATAAATGGCCATCCAACTTGCAAGATATCTTGTCAAGGAGAACTCAGTAGTTCCAGATTTCATTTTTAGATAATACCAATTCCCAGGAAGGTTTTTTTTCTTATGCTAGTAATTTATCCCTCTGCAACTTCCATGCACAGCTTTTTTTGTGGTTTTCTTTTTGACTTTTCTTCTTCTTCTTTTTTTATTATAGCTTTTTATTGACGAAGCATATGCATGGGTAATTTTTCAACATTGTCTCTTGAAATCACTTCTGTTCCAACTTTTCCATTCTTTCCCTTCACCCCCTCCCCTAGATAACAGGCAGCCTCATACATGTTAAACATGTTAAAGTATATCTTAAATACAATATATGTATACATATTTATGCAGTTCTCTTGTTGCCCCAAAAAACTGGATTTAGAAAGGTAAAAATAACCTGGGAAGAAAAACAAAAATGCAAGCAGTCTACATTCATTTCCTAGTGTTCTTTCTTTGGGTGTAGCTGGTTCTGATCATCACTGATCAGTTGGAACTTAATTGGATCTTCTCATTGCTGAAAATATCCACTTCCATCAGAATTGATCCTCATATAGTATTGTTGTTGAAGTGTATAATGATTTCCTGGTTCTGTTCATTTCCCTCAGCATCAGTTGATGTAAGTCTCTCCAAGCCTCTCTGTATTCATCCTGCTGGTCGTTTCTTACAGAATAATAATATTCCATAACATCAATATACCACAATTTACTCAGCCATTCTCCGACTGATGGGCATCCATTCAATTTCCGGTTTCTAGCCACAAAAAAAAAGGACTGCCACAAACATTCTTGCACATACAGGTCCCTTTCTCTTATTTAGTATCTCTTTGGAATATAAGCCCGGTAGTAATACTTCCATGCACTGCTTTAGTTCTTTCTTCCAAAGCCATTTAGTCTAAATACTATACCAAAAGACAGCCTTTCAGACACTCTACCTCCTAGAATTTCTGTTTCTCTTCAATACTCCTTAAATACCACCTTATTGTACATAAATCCTTTGATAATTCTTTTCAATTGTTAGTGACCTCCTCCAGAGGTTCTAGTCCCTACCTAGAAACATTTTCAGGGCTGTTCACCTACTTTTGATATTCATCTGTCATTCAATTTTGACACTTGATTTCCTATGGATTATCTATAGCTTGTCATTATGCATTCTAAAGTGGAATACTTAGAATTAAAGGTGACACTCCATGGGTGACTTGACCAGGATTAAAGGACAATGGGGGAGCCTACTATTTTACTTATTCTGAAGACTCTAACTATCTAAATGCTGCCTAAAATCATGAAATGGAATTTTAGTAACACAGAAAGTGAGCTTTAGGAATTATAGATTCAGATCTAGAAGAAACAGCGAGGTCATGTAATCTAGGATATCTATTTTACAAGAAACTGAAATCTAGATAAATTAAGGGACTTGCCCAATGTCACACTTGGGGGTTATTTGAAAAAGTATGATTTGCATCTGAGTCCTCTCACTCCAAAAATTAATGCTTTTCTCTGCTTTTTAACCTAAATTGAGGCAGGGACCTACTTTTGCTAAATATTGCATGAGTTTCAGAGCACTAGAATCAAAGCTCTTGTAAATTCAAAGTTGGTTGCTAAAGGGTGGAATTGTTGACTGGGTTAGATTGGTTCTGAGCTGTTCTACTTCTTTTCTATATGTTTTGATTAATCTGGTACTCACACTGTACTTGAAAATTAAAATTATATCTCTTGCATTTGTGATTTTGAAAAGACTTTTCTCTATGTTTGGAATACCCTTCTCTTCCTCTTCCTCTTAGATACCCTGCTTCCTTCAAGGTTCATCCCATGTGCCATGTCTTTGGAAATCCTTGCTAATGAACTTAGTTATAAAGAGATGTGGCATGGCACAGTGGGTTGAAGTCTGCAGAAGACTCAGGAAGACTTGAGTTCAATTTTTTCCCTCTAATACATATTACCTATATGAACATAAGCAAGGCATTCAGCTTCCTTCTCTCTGTACAGAATAATCTAAGAATGTGTAGCCAAGGAGTTACAGAGCTGCACTGATGGAGGGAATTTCTCCTGGTAGTTTCCCACATGGGGGAAATCTGTTTTTATATACTAACCAGCTGTGTGATTCTGGGCAAATCATTTGACCTCTTTCTGCTTCAATTTCTTCAACTGTAAAATGGGGATAATAATAACACTTATCTCCTAGGGTGGTCATGAGGATCAAATGAGATATTTGGAAAGTATTTATATAATGCTTGGAACTTAATAAGCACTTAATATATCCTCCCTTCCTTCCCTCCTTCCTCCATTCCTTCCCTCCTTCCTCCCTCCCTTCCCTTCCTCCCTCCCTTCCCTTCCTCCCTCCCTTCCCTTCCTCCTTCCCTTCCCTTCCTCCCTCCCTCCTCTTCCTCCCTCTCTCCCTTCTCTCCCTTCCTTCCTTCCTTCCTTCCTTCCTTCCTTCCTTCCTTCCTTCCTTCCTTCCTTCCTTCCTTCCTTCCTTCCTTCCTTCCTTCCTTCCTTCCTTCCTTCCTTCCTTCCTTCCTTCCTTCCTTCCTTCCTTTCTTTCCTTCCTTCCTTCCTTCTCTCCTTCCTTCCCTCCTTCCTGGCTATCTTCCAGCTTTCCTTCATCCCTTCCTTCTTTATTTCTTTTTTCCCATCTTCCTATCTTTCTGCCTTCCTTCCTCATTCAGCTGCACTCTTTTCAATACACCTTCATCTGGAAGTTACTTCTACCAATAAATCACAGAGTTAGTCCTATCCCTGTCTTGGTTCACAGTAGCTTATCACTTCTTTCAAATGATCATGTTTTTACTTATCTGTTATGTGTGATAATTCCTGAGAAGAAAAAAAGCTCTTTGAAAATAAGGTTATTTTGTTCCTTTCAGTTCTGTATTCTTAATGTGTTGCACATAGTGAGCACTTAATAAATTTTCCTTCTTTAATTAGTTGGGATTGATGATATTAATTGAAAGTATTTCAAAAAAGGATCAATGCATAATAACCAAACTGAAGAAACTCTCCTTGAGAAACCTCACTTTATGTTTTATGATATGTTGCTTTGGCTTTTATGATCAAGATTAGTTTTCCTGAACTGTAGAATACAAATCAATAAATTCTGGAAAAGCACTGCTCTGAAGGGGATCTTTAACACAGAGAAATCTTTCAGGCAGCTGTTGGTATTTTAGACACTTAACAAGGTTATTAGTAGCAGGAGAATTTTTAAAGAGACTGCCTTCGATTGACAGGGATCTGAAAGCAGAGAAGAAGGGGAAAAACTGTCTTTAACTTTCCATTGAGATGCTGTCCAAGCCCAACAGCTAACAAAGTGTCAACCTTTCTGTGTAGCTGGAGACATAAATTTTCCTGAGTGTCTGGGGCTAGAAGTCCCTCAGAGACAAATCTGTTTAGACAGAACTAAGGAGAAAGAATTTAAAGGTTTTTAGCTCTACTATTAAAGCATCACTTTGTTCCATAAGTTACTTAAAATCAACAGCCAATGTTGTTTCCCATGTCTAGGAAGGAAGGAGAGGTACAATTAGAATTGTGAGCTTGTAGAAATATTTTATAGGGAGAATTAACTCATTAAAAGCAAAGAAAAACAAGACAAAAACAAACAACCTAGTGTCAATAAAGCTTAAAGCTTTAACTGAATTGAATAAGTTCTAACAGAGATGGGGGGGTTGATGGGAATGGAATTTGGCAGGAGTCAGACTGTCAGGAGTCTACTGACTTCTATTCTCAAATAGAGGGGGAAGAAAGGAGTGATACAGTCAAGGTAGGCTTTACTTCTCTGCTAGGAACACTTTATTCATTCATTCATAATCCATTATGTCCTTTGCAATGTGCCAATCACTGTCCAAGGTCCTGGAGATAGAAAAACAAAAAACAAAAAATCAATCCCTGACCGGGAAGAGCTTACATTTTCATTGGAGGAGGGGCAATACTTATACAGATGAATAGATTTAAATTATATCCAAAGTAAAACTAAAAACTAGGGTGGGGGAATATCAGGAAAGGAGACAGCATTTGAAAGAGACAAAAAGTTCTAATTATATTTCAAGAACAAGTTTAGTTTCCAATAGTATTGATGTCTCCTATTGGTCTCTCCAAAACAAAGTAAAACAAACAAACAAACTGACAAACCCAAGGAAAAGCTATTCTATACAACTTATTCATTTATTTGGGGATCTTTTGGTGCAAAACAGTGGACTTGTAGGTGGTGCAGTGGGTAGAGTTCTGGGTCTGGAGTCAAGAAGACCTGAGTTCAAATTTGGTCTCAGACAATCACTAAGTTGTGTGACCCTGGACAAGTCACTTAATGATATTTGCCTTATATTCTTCATCTGCAAAATGGGCTGAAAATAACAAAACTTTTCAATATCTTTGCCAAGAAAACCACAAATGGACTCAGAAAATCAAACATGACTTATGTGATTGAACAACAGCAACAGTACAATGGATTTCATATCATAGTGGTTAAAGAGAAGGCCTCAGAATTAGGAAGACTTGAATTCAATTCCTGCCTTTGATGCATGCTGGCTGGGTGGCCCTGGACAAGTCAGTTAACTTTTCAGCAACTCAGATAATTAAGACTGAATTACAGCTAAACTAATAATCTAGCTTGGTAGGAGGAATTTCCATAGAGGAAGTTCCTTACATTAATACATTTACACAATCCCTAAAAATTGTGATAATAGAAATTTTCAGAAAAACATTAATGTCTGAATAAGAATCAGAATTTCAAGTCTTGACAATGCTACTTATTGAATGAAAATATTTTTGTGGACCACAGGACACAAATAAGAGCCAGTCTGTGGAAATGTAAGAGACCTCAGAATATAGAATTTCAGAAATAGGAGGACCCTTAGAATAGAAAATATCTGGAAAGGCCTTTAAAAGAGAGAATGTCAGAATTTGAAGGACCCTTAGGATAAGGAATATCAGAATTGAGAGGCAGCTTAAAAAGACTGAGCTGAAGGTGGGACAGATTTTAGAGATCACCTAATCTATCCCAGCCTCTAACATTTTAGAGAAAAGAAGATTGAGGCTCAGAAAGGAACAATGATTTTCCAAGGATCACGGGGAATGCATAGTAGTGTTAAAATTTGAACCCAGCAATGATCAGCTATGCCTAGAGAAGGAACACTGGGAAATGAGTGTAAACTATTTGCATTTTTGTTTTTATTCCCAGGTTATTTTTAGCTTCTGAATCCAATTCTTCCTGTGCAAGAAGAAATTTGGTTCTGCACACATATATTGTATCTAGGATATACTATAATATATCTAACATGTATGGGACTGCCTGCCATCTAGGGGAGGGGGAAGAGGGAGGGAAGGGAAAAGTTGGAACAGAAGTGAGTGCAAGGGATAATGTAAAAAATTACTCATGCATATGTACTGTCAAAAAAGTTATAATAATAAAAAATAATAAAAAAGAGAAAAAAATTGAACCCAGGTCCTGTGACTACAAATAGATTTCCTTCAGATTCCAAGGATTTTCCAGAAAAAGGGAGAAAGCAGCTAACTTTTGATGGACTTTGAGTGGGAAGAGATGGAATGCAGAGGAATATTGAAGAGTTCCTTGATTACTTTGTAGCATTTGGCCCAAGGATAAAATCTGAGCCTCAAGGTGGTCACCAGATGGCTGGCAGCATTGACACCTGAGTGATGTAGCAAGTAAAAGTAGTAGATACTTAGATTCTAATGGCTGGAGCTGAGCTGGAGCAGCTGTGTGGAGGAAAGTTTTATCCACCTTCATTTTGAAAGGAAATTTGCAGTCTGTTTTTTTCTTAAAAACCTTAGGCTGGTTGTGAAAAAACAAAACAAAACAAAACAAAACAAAAAACAAAACCTAAGTCTGTCTTGTACCTCTGTTCTCCCCTTGAAGGGAAGTACATTTATCTGCTGACTCAGGTCAAATTTTAAAATCCTTGCTGGGCAGTTGATGACAGTGAGTATGAGTAGAAACTAGTGCTAAAATGATTTTTATTATGTTTATTTTAAATTTATATTGATTTTAAATTTTGATATCATATTAATTTTAAAACATGTCCCTTTCCTCCCCAAAATGCAAAGAATAAAAAAAGGAGAAAGAATAGTTTAGCAAAAACTACTCTGTGCAAGTGATACTGTTAGTACGTGCAATGTTCCATACTGATAATCTAAGGGACCCATCTTCAGCTAAGGGACAGATGTGTGTTTTCTCATCTTTTCTTTGGAGAGGTGGATCAAATTTGGTTAGTATAATTTACCTACTATATGAGATTTTTCCTTACTGTTCTTTCCATTTTCATCATTATGTTTTTTTTTTTTTTAATTCTTAATACTTAAATTAATGACTTAATACTTAAATGGTTAACTGACTTAGACAAAAAGAGGACTTGCTTAGTAATCCACTATTCCTGCCCCAACTTAGTTTTGGGCAAAATTGTGAAATTTCAGGATCAAAAGAAAAATGATGTGAACATGGACTGTGTCAAAACTTCTGGAGACTGTATAGAAGTGTGTGTGTGTGTGTGTGTGTGTGTGTGTGTGTGTGTGTGTGTGTGTGTGTGTTTGTACTTCATTTCCTGCAGAAATGGACCTTGTCTCATGCCCTGCCACTTACCTTAACAAAGGGAGACACTAAGGCTTATTGTCATTTATCTTATCTTTCCCCTTTGAAGACAATTAATTAATCAACTGACAGATATTCATCAAACAATCAGTGTGCTAGGTTGGGTTATTAAAGGACAAAAGTGAGATACTCTCTGGTCTCAAAGAGCTTGCATTCTACTGGAGAGGATTCAGCATATATTCAACATATATATTCAACATAGGTAAAACAATTTAGATTAGAAAAAAAGGCATAGTGATTATGAGAACAAAAATAACCTTAAAAAAAACTAGGAAAGACCTTTTGAAGGAAGTGGCCCTTAAATGGGGCCTCCAAAAAGTTATGATTTCCAAGAGGCAGAGAAAAAAGAGGACCTGAGTTAAAGTCTGGTCTCAGACACTTAATACTTCCTAGCTGTGTGACCCTAGGCAAGTCACTTAATTCCAATTGCCTCAGCAAAAAAAAAAAAAAAAAAAAAAAAAAAAGACAGTTGGAGACTATAGGTAATACATTTTTAGAACTGCAAAGGGGCTAAGAGATCATGTAGTTTGGATAAGTTTCTTAACTTTTTTGTGGTGTGTCTTACTTTGATAGTCTGGTGGAGTCTAGGGACCTCTTTCTTAGAATATTATTCTTTTTTTTTTTTTTTTTTTGCTGAGGCAATTGGGATTAAGTGACTTGCCTAGGGTCACACAGTTAGAAAGTGTTAAGTGTTTGGAACCAGACTTGAATTCAGTTCTCCCTGACTTTAGTGCTAGTACTCTCTTCACTGAGCCATCTAGCTGCCCCAGAATATTATTCTTAAAAGCAGAAAATGAAATATAGAGATCAATTATATTGAAATGCACTATTAAATATTGTTATATAAATATATACATATAAATACAAATATAATATATTATATTGAAATACATTATTAAAATATTAACAAAACAAATTAATACACCCCAGGTTAAGATCCCATGATCTAATTTAATTCCCTAATTTTACAGATGGGAAGAATAAGTTCCTGAGAAATTAAGCGATACACTCAAGATAATGACAGAGAATTATAGACTTAACAATTAAGTCTCCTGCTTCCTCTTCTTCCAGTTATGGGATGTAGCATATGCTTAGTGCCCTTTTAGAATACCATCTCCCCAAATTTAGAATATATAGGCTTTAGAGTTCTGGTTCCACTATGAGCTAGTTGCATCACATTAAGCAAGTAATTTCCCTTCTGTGTTATAAGGCTGAAAAAAAAATAAGAATTGGGAAAAATAGTTTTGAACAATCTGAAAGTTCCATGAAGTTCTATGCAGTACTATTAATGTGGTCCAGCACCAGTGATGTTATATGTCTGTGAGTTATGAAATATTACAATCTCTGAAAAATTAAAGCTTCAGTTTTAATTTCTCCTAAGGAGCAGTGGCAGAAGTACATTGTGACCAGGAATAGTTGAAACATATTATTGCTTAAAAAGTGAGCAAGAGAAGCAATTGGAAAAGTACCATTCAAATAGAGATATTATTGGAAAGGAAATGGGTTGTCCATTGAAGAAAGCAAGGGATGACCGATAGATGCCCCTCTTGGTCAATTGTCATCTATTCAATTTCAAGAAAAGTAAAAGAAGAATTCTAATACATATGGTGGGAGAGGGAGAAAGGAATTTTTGTGATGAGATTATAGTCTATTAAAGTATAGATGAAACCATTTCCCCCAGAGCACACTGCCCTTCCAAAATTGAGACTTCTGATTGTAACCCTTTTTCAGTGGCCCCACCCTCTCTGGAGCTGTAAATTGCTTCTCTGATCCAGGCTTAGGTCCAAACTATCTTTAATACGCTGCTGATTGTTCTGTAGCTCACATGTAATTGTGATTTATTTTATACCAATTAAATGCCACTTACACTCTAATGTAGCAATCCAGTCCAATACTCTTAATTATTTTTCAAAATATTAAAAAGCAATTTTATTACTTTCAATTGGCTTCAATGAAATCTCAATTACATGTCCCTCTTTAGGGAGAGTCAGTAACCTTGTCATTTTACTATTCATTATTAGGAGTCTTCAGCTCTGTGTGTGTGTGTGTGTGTGTGTGTGTGTGTGTGTGTGTGTGTGTATGCTGGTCTGCATGCACACAACATGCATCTATATATCACAGTGGGTAACGAGCTTTGCTGTGACTTCTGTTTACCATGTCTTCCCTGGAAGAAAACACCTGGCCTAGCACCTTGGAGAGCACCTCCATTAGCTATTGGCTTTTAATAGCTTATAACAGTTCCATGGGAATGGAGAATGGATGGAATCCTGAACTAGAATAGCAAGAGATATTCATTCAGGTGACACATTGAATGCTGACTACTGCTAACATTGCTTACAGCGTATTAAGGTTTGCAAAGTATTTTGCATAAATCATTTCATTTGAGCCCAAAAAACAACTTTGAAGGGCACAAGAAATGGCAATTAATATCCCCATTTTATAGATGAGAAAACTGAAACTTAGAAAGAATCGTCACCCAGCTATTAAGTGTCTGAGGCAAGATTGGAACACAGCTCTTTCTAACTATGTGTTCTTGGCCAAACTGTCTAGATGAATAACAAAAGAATATGACATCTTTGAGGATAGAGACCATTTTTTCTTTGTTTTATATCCCTGACTACTTAGTGAAATTTCTTGTGCAAAAAAGGTACAAAATAAATTCTCATTAAATTGAATTCAATTATGTTCCCTGTGTGGCTCAGACCTCCACAAAAAGTGATAGAATATACTCTTTGTACACCAGGAGCTGCAGTGTAATTGGAGAACTAAACTAACATAAGTGATACTATAATACGTATGTAGTATAATAAAATATATAATATTAATATATTATGATATAAAATAATATAAATAATGAAAGAGTGTGGGAGAGAGAGAATGACAGAGAGAGGGACACATACACACAGAGAACAGAAAAATAGAGACAGAGAATGAGAATTTTCTCCAGGCCATTGATTTCACCTACAAAAGGACAAGAGTTCTGGAATAGTTTAACATTTTCTTCTCCAGCTCATTTTTTTTAAAGAGGAGGAAATTAAGGTAAACAGGGTGAAGTGACTTACTCAGGGTCACACAGCTAGTAAGTGTCTGAGGCTGATTTTGAACTCAGATCTTCCTGACTTAGGGCCCAACACTGTGCCACCTAGCTGCCTTGTACATGTACATTTATACACACACACACACACACACACACATATACACACACACACACACACACACACACATATATATATATACACATGTATATATGTACAATTAAACAGATATATGTTTGTACACATAGAAAACCAAACCTGGGAGTCAGGTCTCTGAAACTCACTGGCTCTGCCATCCTGGGAAGGCTACTTAGTCTGTCAGGGCCCTAGCCAATGCTCTAATAGGATAAATTTCAGAGTAATTACTGGCCTTCATTTGTAGAGGGAGCTGTGGCATTAGGAGTTCCCAATACTAATGAATTAACATGTCTGGTCTCCCCTGAAATGTATATATAACCTAATACATAAACACAACGTGTGAATAACATCATATATATACACACACATCAGGTATATATATATATATATATATATATATATATATATATATATATATATATATATATATATATATATATATACATATACAGACATATTACACACACCAGCATATATACATATGCACATATATCTACCAGACCATATGTGTATGGCTATATGATTATAGACTACTTAATTTCTCTCTCCACAAGCAACTCTTGAACAATGTGTTATTAAGTTGCTAAAGTTGCAACTCTGAATCAGTGGAAGGAATTTTCCCCCTGGAATTCCCTGCATGAGTGAAATTGCAAGTATGGGTCACTTTCTCCCTATCCCTCTCCCCTTCCTTCTATCTATGTTTCTCTCTCTCCTAGTCTAAGCTGGTATAGTGAACAGAAAGCTGAACAAGCAAATCCTGAGTTCAAGTCCCACCACATAAATAAATACACACGTGTGTGTGTGTGTGTGTGTGTGTGTGTGTGTGTGTGTGTGAGAGAGAGAGAGAGAGAGAGAGAGAGAGAGAGAGAGAGAGAGAGAGAGAGAGAGAGAGAGAGAGAGACACACACCCGGAGAGAGACACCCAGAGAGAGACACCCAGAGAGAGACAGAGAGAGATACCCAGAGAGAGACAGAGAGACATACACAGAGAGAAATAGAAATAGAGAGACAGAAAGATAGAGAAAAAGAGAGACAGAGACAGAGAGAAAGACAGAGACAGAGATAGAAAGAGAAAGAGAGACAGAGAGAAAAAGAGACAGAAAGAGATAGAAAGAGAGAAAGAGACAAAGAGAGAGAGACAGAGAAAGATAAAGAGCAATAGAGAGAGAGAGAGACAGAGACAGAAAGAGATAGAGAAAGAGAGAGACAGAGAAGTATATTTATTATATAGCTCTGACCAACTCACAAGCTCTCAAAGTTGTAATCAACTCTATAAATATAAGCTACAGAAAAGATGCCAATCTTTATCGGTAAGGGGAATTTCCTAATCAATTCCAGGAGTTATTTATCCTAGTGAAATAATTGATTATTTATCCCCATCCATCCATCCATCCGTTCATCTATCCACACATCCATTCATCTCTCCACTTATCCATTAATCTACCTGTTTGTCTGTCTATCCTTCTGTCTACCTGTCTACATGCACACCCTCACCTCAAGCTTCGAATATGTATATGAATACACATACCTACATCTATACACACATCTCTAAATTCTGTGCTAGGAGAATTAATAGTATGTGACCTCTCAGTTGTACACACTCATACTCTCACACATTTTATAAAATATCTGAATTTAGAGACAGATATTTAAGGGCACATGTGTTTTGAGGCTTAGAATATCCCCAAGGTCTTGAGCTGCTAGAGTGTAGATACCTTTCTGGGGGGGGGGGGGTGAATTGCTAGAGTGAGGAGCTATAAAAAGCAAATGGATGAGAAAGAAGTTTCTGCTGTTGCTATGTTAACTACCTAGCCTCCCTTTGCTTGAAGAAGCCGCCTCCTCTCCCCTTCTATCTTTTCTTCTCAGCAGGGTCATCCCTAACCCATTCAGAACTTGGAATATGAGACCCTGTTGCTCAGAGAACTCTGGGAATCGGCCCAAAGCATCTCTTTTCAGTGAATTATGCAATATTGTGGTTGTGTTTTTTTCCCTCTTTTGGGAGACTAGGTTGTGAAGACCTTCCCTCCTTCAGCAGGCCCTAAACTTCACTCCATTCTACTCCCCACCACTCTATGCAATTCATTTCTCTGTGCTTAAGGCTGGCAGGTGATTAGCATGGTGGTTGGAGTTGAAGGAAGAAGGGAAGGGCATAATTCTATCAGAGAATGATCAGAACTCATTTTTCTATTCTTTCCACATCCTCTTTGCTATTTGGAAGGAGTTATTTTATTTCCATTTCAGAGGGAGTAGGCTTCTGTGGCTTTTTTAGGGGGAACTATTGTACTCTAGACTGAAGTGGCCGGTTGGGGCTTTCTGAAGGCTGACCTCACTGAGGTTAAAGAAGAAAACTTACTTCTCCAATAGTAAAGTTTCTACGTATCCTACATTGTCATTCTCTGCCATGAGTTATTTTGGATACTTATAAAATAATATTGGTGCATTCCAAACAGCACTTGTTTCTTAAGCCTGGACTTCTGGGAGCTGTATAAATCATAGGATTATGTGCTGAAAGACACCCTCATGATCATTTACCTGAACCTCCCATCTAGGTCAAGAATTTCTCCTACAGTAGTAGGCCTGGCAATTGATCATTCAGCTTCTGTTGAAACCCATGGAGGAAGCTTAATAATGACAATTAACATTTATATAGCATTTTAAGGTTGGCAAAGAGCTTGACAAATATAATTTCATTTTTATATCATAAAGCTGAGGGTCAGATGCTTATACTTATTTTATAGTTGGGGAAACTGAGGCAGACAGCAATGAATTGATTTGCTCAGAGTCACACAACTACTAAGTGTCTGAAAATGGATTTAAATTCAGGTCTTCAGACTCCAGGGCAGTGATCTGTTAGCTGCCTCTGGGCACTTTCTACTATGCTGCTTCTGAATCTTAGCATCCTCTGCTTTAAATGAAGGAGCTAGACTGGATGACCTCTAAGGTCCCATCCTGTTCTAGACCCTGTAACATTCCTGTGAATTTGGGTTAGAAATCTGGAATATGAATTAGCCAATTCTAGTTACTTCCCAAGTGGCTTGTCTTATTGTTTCTTGCAATGATGGAAGCTTGTTCTATTTTTTTTAGAGGGGGGAGAGGAGAAATTTTAGTGTTATATTTCACAATGAAGAAGAAAGAAAAAGACTGTCTTTTTATTCTAATAGCCAATATTGTAAGGAAGCTCAGAGAGCACAATTTTTTAGAACAGGAAGGGACCTTAGAGTCAAATCCCTCATTTCACAGAGAAGAAAACTGAGGTATATACAGACATACCCTATATCAACTGGTCCATAAATGACTGAATATAGATTCACACCCAACTCCTCTGACTCCTCTCCTAAGTTCAAGTGATGCTTTCCCAACTAGATCACAATGATGTGCCCCCCTACAAAATTCAAAATACTCATGACAGTTGGTCATTGATGACTGAGTCAAGTTCCCAATTGATTTCAGCCTGAAGGAACTTGAGGAATAAGGACTGGATCCTTTTTCAAGTCCATTTGCTATGTCTCAATATGAACCACATGAATCAAAATTGCTCCCTTCCTTGGGTATAGTGGCAGATTGGGGCAATTTTGTCTTGCCAGTTGGAAAGGAGTGAAATGTAAGCTTCGGTATTATTTTCATTTAAAACTATCAAGTTGGAGACCCCCAAAGCCGGAGCTTATTATTGTGAAGAAGATGTAGTTCATGTCTCTGATCAGAAGGGATAATCTACTGCTACTGAAATTTTCATTTATTACATATGCTACTGCAATTTATGTCAGCTCTCAGAGGCCAAACAAGATGTTTATGAAATTTATGGGCCATGCTTCAAATTATTCCCTGGCTCTGGAAAGTGCCTGCAAAGAACATGATATGAAGTGACCAGCATTCACTAGGTTGTCTGAATTTTTAGGTTTTGTTCTTTAATTAAATTTCCTGGGAATTCTACTGGTTTTAAAGGAAGTAAGTTACTTGTTGAAACTGTAAGTCTTGCTTCTACAACATGTAGTTCAAGACCAGTATTATTACTGGCTTTCATAGACTGGGTTTGAGCTTGGGGGTCTTAAAAAAAAATCACTTTCTTTTCTTTGGTTTATTATGTTCCCAGGCAGAGATTACTTTGGGAAATCTCTTATTAGACTTTCTGTCTAGGATTCCACAAGTGCAGAAATGATGCATGTGATATGGAAGCCAAAAAAAGATGATGTGAGTTTTGCTACATTAATAGAAAAAGTTTCCAGGAAGAAGGAATTAAGTTATGTTTCCTCTGTACTCTGCTCTTACCATACCATACATGAACTCATGTGTTTAATTTCAGAAGAATGACAATCTGGTAGAGGGCAGCCATGATGGAAAAGGGCCTTAAGAATATGTCTTATGAGTATCAATTACAGGATGTGGATATGTTTTTGTGGAAAAAGGGAAATTCAGTATCTAGGAGGAAGTGTGGGATGATTTTTTTCAAATATTTGACATCTGTCATGTTTAGTCCCAGAGTTCATTGTCAGAACCAATGGGTGAATTTTACAAAGAAGAAAACTTAGACTTCACTTAAGAAATAAAAAGAAAAAACCCTTAGACAACAATTCGGTTTATCCAAGAGTGAAATCTCCTCTCTATTCTACTTCCCACCCTATAATCATTGGAAGTTTTCAATCAGAAGATATGTGAGAACTTAATTATGCTATTATGGAGGATTTTTTTCCTGATATTTTTGGTCTTAAATATTTTTCCAACACTGAGATTTTATGGTTCTTCATTAAGATTCTTAACTCTCATACAAGCACTCAAAATAACAGATGCATATCAGATATGCAGAAAATGCAAAAGGTTTAATGTCATTTGTAGCCAAATAGAAACATATTCAGGAATCATATAAATATCTCATAATTCTCTCATTAGGTAACTAAACTTGAGTTTGAGTGTAGGGCCAGTAGAATCCTAAGTAGGGTTCTGAATATCCCTTCTAGATTCAAAGTACCACTTTACACTTTGGATTCTCCATAGGAGGAAACAGATTTGGTGCTATTGCAGAGGAAATTGGTATTTTAGCAGATCTTCAATATATATCATAGTAATAGGAAAGGAGTAAAATCTAGACTTGGTGTTCTTCTTTTTTTGACTAGAGATGACATGAATGATCTACTTCTTTCTCCAAGAAGCACTCAGCTTAGAAATTCCCTTTCCTCTCTAAGAGATTAGATATCTTGAATCTGAAATTATTCTTAAGACAATTCCCAAACTTGGCAGGGAAAAAGCATTTATTATGTGCTTACTATATGACAGTCATTATGCTAAGAGCTTTATGATTATTATCTCATTTGATCCTCACAATAATCTTGTGAGGTTTGCTGCTTTTATTCTTTCCATTTTATGGACATGGAAACTGCAGCAGAGGTTAAGTAACTCACCAAGGATCACACAACTAGTACATATCTGATAGTCTTTGTTTACTTGTTTGTTTAACTGTAAAATAATGATAATACTATGTAACTTATAGGCATTCCCCATGGATAAAAGGTCAAAGGATATGAATCATCAAGCAGATTGTAAAGTTTCATAAGCACATGAAAAAATGCTTCAAATTACTAATAAAAATTAAAAATGCAAATCAGAATAACCCAGAAAGTTCTCCTCATACCCTGAAAATTAATAAAGATGATAAAAATGGCAAAATCAATGTTAGAATGTTAGAAGGGTTGCAGAAGCATAGGCTTACTAATACATAGTTGATGGAACTGTGAAATTTTGAAAAGCAATTTGGAATTATACAAATTAACTCTATTTATTTGTTTGTTTGCTTGTTTATCTGTCTATCTATCTATCTATCTATCTATCTATTTTGCTGAAGCAATTGGGGTTAAGTGACTTGCCCAGAGTCACACAGCTAGGAAGTATTAAATGTCAGATTTGAACTCAGATCGTTTTGACTTCAGGGCTGGTGCTCTATCCACTGCACCACCTAACTGCCCTGGAATTATACAAATAAAGAGACAAAAATGTTTTTTGTTTTGTTTTGTTTTTTTTGAACCGGAAACCTCACTACTACTAAAACAAAACAAAACAAAACAAAAAAAACAACAAAACTACTTTTCTGACTCATTAAACCCCAAGAAAGCCATTAATAACAAAAGTTCCCATATATTCCAAAATAACCTACAGTAGCACTTTTTTTCCCAATATCTAAAAACTGGAAACAAAGTAGATGCCCATTAATTGAGAATGGCTAAATAGACTGTGATACATGAGTATAATGGAATATGACTATGGTGTGATAAATTATGTGATGAATATGAGAAACATGGAAAGCTCCATATGAATTGACAACAGGGTAAACAGATCCAAGAAAACAATATGCACAGTAATAACAATAAAAACAGAAAGACATATTTTTAAAAAATTCAAAAGTAAATAAAATAAAATTGCAAAAATCAATTGAGACTTGAATGAAGAGATATGAGAAGATGTTCTCAATTCATGCCTTCATAAAAGTGGGAGGTCCAAAGGTATTGTAACATTGCATAATCTTTTAGACTTTTTAAATGTATCAATAAAATTGCTCATGTTCCCCAACCCCTCCACCCCGGTTCCTCTGCAAAAAAACATTATATGACATATGGAATGGCTTTCTGGAGTGGAATTGGGATGCATGTACCATACATTATGGTGATGTAAGAAAAAAATAATAAAAACCTTCTTAAAAAGAAAAAAAGCATCTGAGGTCAGGAGGCAGAGCCAAAATGGCTGCGCAACTCCCTGAGCTCTCCCCAGCACTACTCCAAATTCCTTTAAATAATGACTCTAAAGAAATTTTAGAGCATCAAAACACATAAAAAGATGGAATGGAATATTTTCCAGCCAAAGACAACTTAGAAGGTCAGTAAGAAGGGTGCCGATAGCATACAGGTCCAATGGAGACCATGCCAGCTCAACCCCAGCTACAGCCCTAGCTTTAGTCCCAGTTCCAGTCCCAGGAAAGCAGGAATAGGCTTTGAGCTTCTGAATGAATTGCAGTACTGGCATTTTCTAGACATCTCAGCCCAGAGACACCAAAGATAACGAGGAAGGTCAACATGAGAAGTTTGTCAGTGGGGTGAAAGGGCCTTGGGAAGCCAGCAAACCAGGAATGGGCTTGAGAAGCAATGGTGGCATCAGGTTCCAGATGCCCCAGCTCAAAGGAAATCTCTTTTTTAGTATTGAGGAAGGACTTTTGTTGCTTTAGCCTACTAGAACTTATAGTCACAGTAGAGCAGGGATACTCCTCACAGCCCCAGGGATGAAAAGAGTGCTTGTGCTTAGGTCCTTAGAAGAAGCTTGGGACAGTGTATATCCTCCAACCTGGAAATGGAGTGCTACTTTTACAAAGAGTTAAAAGCCAAGTGAGAGGCTAGAAAAATGAGCAGACAACGGAAAAAGATTCTGACTATAGAAAGTTACCATGGGTGACAAGGAAGATCAAAATGCATACTCAAAAAAAAAAAAATAATAATAATAACAAGGTTAAAACCCCTACATATAAAAAACCTCCAAAAATAAAAATTGGTCTCAGGCCATGGAAGATCTCAAAAGAGATTTTGAAAATCAAGTAAAAGAGATAGAGGAAAATTTAGAAAGAGAATTGAGAGTAGTACAAAAGGAAATACAAAAAACTAAGGAGGAGATGAATGCCTTAAAAAGCAAAATTGGCCAAATGGGAAAGTAGGTACAAAAGCTCACTGAGGATAATAATTCCTTAAAAGTTAGAATTGAGCAAATGGTATCTAAAAGCATTTGTGGTTCTATTTGGACTTCTTAACTTGAGGCCCAGTGCTCTATCTACTGTATCATTTATCTGCCCATCATCTCCTTTGCTGATGGAAGGATAGATTCTGGAATCATGTTGCCTAAGAAAATTTTCTTTTTCTCTAAAGAAATATCAGGGATTAAATGACATTTTCCAGGCATTCTTTTCTTAAACCATATATGCTAATCTATTTATTTCTCAAGTATTTTTAGGGTGCTTCCCCATTGCCCTGGGTACAACTTCTCCCCTTTCCATGTTCCCCTTACCTCTCTGCCTCTGCCCATGTGACATGGTATTTCCTCCTCCTCCTCCTCAATTCTCTATAGTCTCTGTGAAGCAGGTTTCACTCTGCTTCTCCATATTGCCTCTTTGTTCACCCTTTTCATTTCTTGGCAACCCAAGGATGATATATATTCTATTGAGCCTTCTAATCTGCTCATGCAGTCTACATGGGTCACCGAGAGAGACCTGAACCTTCCAATTAGCTGACAACTACACAGAGTTTATTCGTTATTGCCTCAATAACCTTGCCTAGTGAGTGTATATTATTGGAAGGGGCATCCATTCTCATTGTTGGTAGGGAAATGTAAAGAAGGGAAGTATGTTTACAATTTAATGTAACTAAATGTCATTCTCCCTCCCTCCTGGATTGTTTCTCAATTGGAAACAACAGGAATCCTGGATGCAGGGGAAGAAAGCTATCGTGTAACCTGATTCATGACCTGCATTTGCTATTTATCATAAAATCATTTACAACCCCATAAAATGTGTTAATTTGGGCTGCTGGTGATGTATGCCTTTGATTTAGGAGCTGACATTTCCGCCCAGTTCCAGCACTGCATGGGGCTTTGGAGGCCTTCACAGAAGGGCCTAAAGAATAATATATTCATGACGGTGGCCAGGGAAACCAGGAGCACTGTTTGTTTATATGGAGGCTGCTTGAATTTGCTGGTCTTCCAGTGATGACTTCACTGTGGGAAGGGACACTTCTGGGGTTGGAGAATTTTGTTGACAGATTCAAGATTAAAGTTCTAATTTACCCAGGGTTAGTTCCATTTCTTCCTCCCTGGCCCCCCCCCCCAGTCTATATAGTTGTCAAATATACTTAGAAGGGCATACATTGAAGAAGCATATGTAGCCAGATATGTGGGTAAACAACTCCTGTCTTGAATGCTCTAGGGCGATAAATTCTTGTGATGATACCATGATGCTACTTCTTATTGGTTTTACATGTTAAATCATCTCTACCAACAGTTCTTTGCTTAACTCAGGCCTGTGGAGGGTTTTCCACTTTCATCTTCTCTTTACTCAGCTGGAATGTTTTTCTTTTCTCATAAAAATTTCCTAGTTAGAGTGTAGTCTGACCAAGATGGTAAGGAACATGAAGAAAATGTCATAAGGAAATTGGCTGAAAGGTTAAGAGGTGATTATCCCGGACAAGATAAGATTGGGTCTATTAATATGTGAAGGGTCAGGAAGAAGAATGATTAGTACTTTTTTGTTTGGCACCAGGTTGGGCAGTACCAAAAAAAGTGATTGGAAGTTTTGATGTTTGGGGTGGAGGAGAAGGGAGAAGTTTTCACTAGATGTCAGGGAAAATCTTATTAAGAATCAGAGCCAAGCCAAAAGTAGAATGAATTGTTATCCAAGTTAAATGGCTGAATCTAAGTCTGGAAGTTAATAAGATCCCCATCACTGGAAGGATATTCAGAGGGTATTACTGTCCAGGCTGTATTAAAAAGTCTCAGGGGCCTAACTATGATGTTTTGGAAGATACACCAAGTTAAAAGAATATGAAACATTAAGCCTTAAATGCTATTAAAAGTGACAATATTATAGTTACATGTTAGAGTGGAACAACAGGGAATGAGTATCAATAAGAAAACTGATAGCTTTTGAAGATGTTCTAAATGAAGAACCCTGGAGAAGATTTGCTGCCTGGCAGAGTTCCAGAGCTGAGAAATTCTGACCTGCTGGGCAAATCAGATCATAGCTTCTGGTGCTGGGAGATGCTACACCCCCCCCCCCACTCTAATCTATTATATGAGTATTTATTATGTATATACAATACATGTTGTCTTCCTTGACAAGCTGTTTAAGAGAAGGGATTGTGTTGTGTCTTCCTTGGCTTTGTATCTCCAAATCCCAGCAATTATTGTTTCCTTAGTAAACATCTAACTTTTCATTTTATGAATGGAGAAACTGAGAACCAAAAAAATGAATTGTCTTGCTCAGGATCACACACACACACAAAGCCATATAGATAAGATTTGAACCCAAACTTCGAATTTCAAATCCAATATCTTCCCCCCTTACAAATCTAATTTGTACTTCTCCCTTTCTGTAAAAACAAAACACCCAGACATTGATCTTCTTGTTTCTATTTATCGCCTTTGTTTTCTTTTCTCAATTTCTTTTTCTTCTTCTTTTTTTTTTTTTTTTCTTACTGCTTGGTTTCCTTCTTCACTGACTTTGATTTATTAATTTGGAAGGTAAAATTGCAAAGACTCTGGGGAACTTTCTCTCTCCTTCCCCCCCATCCCCGCCCACTCTATAGTTTATTAAAAAAGTGTAAGTGCCCTGCAAATCATTTTTATGAGCAATTAAGTGCCCCATGAGTCTATATGTGGAAGCCTCAGTTGACAAATGAATGGCCAACCCCGTCCAAGGGGCAGGCATGCTTTCCTGGGGCCCCCCAGTGTTTGGTCTCCTTGTTGAATGAGGTAAGTGTTATAATTTGTCAGTCTTGGGAGGAAAGATGGTTTACATTCTGGTTGCTGGGCTTTTTATTTGCCGATATTTTTTCTTCTCCACATGAACTGTTTGTTCATAACTTTTGTTATTGAAGAATATTATTTACAAATTTCAGTGTAAAAGAAAGCAGCTGGGGGAACTTGGCTCTTTTTTTGGTTTTGTTTTCCCCCTCTTTCTTTCCCAATTCTCTAAATAAACTGCTTAGATGACTCTGGAGGAAACCCTTCAGTCAGTCAGCAGAAATAGGAGACATAAACTGTATTTCCTTCTCAGTCTACTTAGGATTATAGTTCTAGAGCTGAGAGGACTCCCAGAAGTAATCTAGGTCAAATTTCTCCTTGTATATATGAGAAAATTGGGACCCAGAGAGACTGAAATGTTTTACCTAGTTTCATAGAACCTGTATGTGCCTGAGGCAGTATTCAAACCAAGGGGTTTAAGATAAATCTAATCTAGAACTCTATCCCCTATTCCATAATAATGACAAAATACATACAGTGACAAAAAGCTACTTTTATAGACTCAACAAAGACTTCACATGACTTTTTTTGATTGGTAATAGCAGCATCTCTGGAAGTTATAATGCAAAGATTGTCAGATGCATTATTTATCTGATCCATAGGAGTGTTAACTTCTGTATTACACTGAATCATGTTGTATAATTGGCTGGAGCTAGGTAAAAGTAAGAGTGCTTAGTGTCATGGGAATCAGATTTATAACTGGAGAGAACCCTGAGGCCATCTAATTGAACATTCTCATTTTATAGAAGTGGACACTAAATCCTAGAAAGACAAATGACCTGCCCAAGATCATAGTGATGGAATTAGAGCTCTGTTAGTTTCTCTGGCTCCAAATTTGATGTTATTCACTGTTCAGACCCTTTGCATTGGGTATTCTTCCCTCCAGGAGGTTGTGCACTGCAGATTGGGAACCACTTCAAAATACTAAGCAATAAGAAAGCATCATCTTATTTAGTACAAAAAAACCTGATCTGATTGTTACTGATGATACAAGGTGCTCAATCTGTTCTCTTCTGATCACATGTCTTGTTGGGGGAAAGACTCTTCATGTAGGGAAACCCTTTGACTTCAGAAAGCAGAAATGAATTTTAACTGGAAGTAGCTACTCAATTAGCCAGAAGAGGAGAACAGGAGAATTACTGAATTTCTAGCAATAATAAAGGAGAGAAATAGCTCTTTTAAGTACTTTTTTTTGTATTTCTATGATATTTGGGATTTGAACTGACTTGTCACACATGTAGTAGCTAGGTGACATTGTAGTGGATGCAATGTTTGGCCTAAAGTCTGGAAAACTCATCTTCCTGAGATCAAATCTAACTTCAGTCACTTACAGGCTGTATCCCCCTGTGCAAACTATTTAACTTTTTTTTTTTTTTTTTGGCTAAGTTCTTTCATCTGTAAAATGAGCTGGAGAAGAAAAGAGCAAACTACTCTAATATATCCAAATAAGGTAACAAGGGGTCAGATATGATTGAAGAATGAACAACAAAAGTCATATATCTTCACTGCAAATTTCACCTCTTCCACATCTCTTTCAAATTTATATTACTAAAATGTAGATCTAACAATATCATTCCTGTTCTCAAGAAATTACAATATCTTCCCATTGCTTCTAGGATAAAAAAAGACTCTCCTTTCTCTAACCCTTAAAGGTCTTCATAATATGTTTTCAGAGTATTTTTCTTGAGGCATAACAACTAGGTTGATTGTATTTTTTTACCATTCACTTACTATTCAACATACCTTTATACAAACCTCTGCCTCTTGGAAACCTTAGCTTCTGGGAGTATACCCAAAATGGTAGAGACCAGACATGACTTTCTTTGATCTCCTCTAATCTTTCAAACCAACAGCAGATTAAGACTCTGAACCAGTTTTGGAATGATAGAACCCACAAATATTTGGAGTACAGTACATTTCCAGAAGAAGTTACTTTGGGAGAACTTCAGAAAAGATGTGTTTCAATCAGGCAGGGGGATACTCCTGACCACAGCCTAAGGAGCATGGGGCAAGGAGCTGGGGCATTGCTGTGGGAATCTTCTGTAAGGCTCTTAGGCGACTCTGTCCTGGTTTACAAGCAAGTGGTTAGCAGATTTGCTTTAAAATCATCCAAAAACAAATGCCAAAGACAAATTGTAAGCCACAAAGCCTGTGGAAGAACCTGGCCAAGATTATTCAGTACTGGAAGTCAGTCAGAAACACCAGCCTTAGGGCAAACTAAAGCATCTGTCACTCCTTTGCTTTAAGAGCTGATCTCAACCCTTAAAAAATGAACAAAAAAGTAAAAAGAACTCTGACTAGAGACAATTTTTATGGAGAGAGAGATAGATCTCAAATCCTGATCCTAAAGACAAATCAACTCCAGATGAAGTCCCAAAAGGAAATATGAGCTAGGCCCCATTTTACAAGGCTTTCTTGGAAGATTTCAAAAAGGATTTTAAAAGAGAGTTAAAAGAAAAATGGAGAAAGGAAATTAGAACTTTGCAAGAGAGTATGGAAAAAGAAAAAAAAAAAGAATTATCTGAAGAAAATACCTTAAAAATAGATTTGAGTATATGGAAAAAGCAGGTAACTCCCTAAAAATTAGATTTGATGAAATAGAAAGGCATATAACTCCTTACAAAATATATAATTCAATTGGCCAAAAACAAAAGGAGTTTAAAAAAAGTAACTGAAGAAAATAATATACTAAAATTTAGATTTGAACAAATAGAAGTGAATGACTCAATGATTTCAAGAATCAATCAAACAGAACCAATTTTTTTTTTTTAAATAGAAGAAAATATGAAATACTTCTTAGGAAAAACAACTGACCTGGAAAATAGATCTAGGAGAGACAATCTAAGGATTATTGGACTTCCTGAAAGCCATGATGAAATAAAAAAGAACTTTAGACATTGTCTTTCAGGAAATCATAAAGGAAAACTTCCCTGATGTCCTAGAATAAGAAGGTAAAATAGCCATAGAAAGAATTCACCAACACCTCCTGAAAGAGACCCTAAAATGAAAACTCCAACGAATATCATGGCTACATTTTAGAACTATTAGACCAAAGAAAAAATACTTCAAGCAGCCAAAAAGAAATAATTCAAATGCCAAGGGGCCACAATCAAGATTATCCAGGACCTATCAATCTACCTTAAAGGATCTAAGGGCCTGGAATCTGACATTCCAAAAGGCAAAGGAACTTGGATTACAGGCAAGAATAAACTATCCAGCTAAATTGAGCATTATCTTTCAGGAAAGAAGATGGACATTCACTGATACAGGTGAATTTCATTTATTTCTGATGAAAAGACCAAAGCAGAACAAAAAAAAATAAAAGATCTACAAATACAGAACTCAAGCATAAAAAGGTAAAAAGGAAAGAACTCTTGAGGACTATATTTCTGTTATGGAAATACTTAGAGAGTATGAGTATAATTTGATTTTATCATGATAATATGAAAAAGAAACTACAGATATAAAGGGGATTGTACTATAAAAAAGAGGAAAATGGAGATAAAATGAGGGAAATTACACCTCACAAAGAGGCAAAAAAGACCTATTAAAATTGAGGAAAAGAAGGGAGGAGAATGAACATTGAGCCATCAGATTTGGCTCAAAGGAAATATCAGGCATATTTGGTTTCACAGAGAAACTTGGCTTACCTTATATGGAAATGGGAGGGCAAAGGAGGAAAGAAAGGGGAAGGCTAACAAAAGGGAAAACAAAAGAGTAAGGGAAGGTGTAAGAAAGGGGGAAGGGCTTTAAAGGGGAAGGGCTGTTTGAGGGAGGTGATGGTCAGAAACAAAATACTGGGGAGGCAGGACAGGGGAAAGGCAAGGGAAACCTTAGTTTCTTTTAAGATTCAGCTTATATATCTGGAATTTCAAGGGACCTTTTATGATTTTCTCAAATGTAAATATGTGTATTTATTTTAATTTATATCCTATATTTATTTATCTGCAGACATATTGAATAGTAATAGAATAGTAGAATATAAACTCATTGAAACCAATTGTCATTTCACTTTTCCTTTTGTATACCCAGTGCATAGCATATTTGTATAATATTTTATATAATGATATTAATATTAATATTAATTAATAAATATTTGTGAATTAATTTATTAGCTAAAAGATAGTTTTTATTTAGGAGATAAGCTTGGGATCAATAAAAATATCCCCCAATTTCTCAAAGGCAATATTGCTTTCCTCATCCTGCTTATTCTTGGTCCCAGTCTGTTGTTTAGGTACAGTATCCATCCTAGGTAAATGTATAGTAGTAGACGTGTTCTCCCTGATTACAAGTTATGGAATACCAGTGTCCAAAGAATTCAAGCTAATTATCCTTTTAGTTACACAAAGGGCAATGGAGCAGTGCAAACAAGATACAGCACAGGAAAAAAGTCATAGGATCATAAAATTTCAGAATGAAGAGACCCTAGAAACCAGTTAATCCTACTTTTTTTTTTTTTTTTAATAGATAGGGAAACAGATGTCCATAAAGGTTAAGTAACTTGATTAAAGTCACACAGGTAGTAAGAAAAAGGGGAAGGATTCAACCCCAGGTCCTATGACTGTAGAGTTATTGCTCTTCCCTTTACTACACTCTTGTTACTGTTTACTTATTTTTCAGTTGTTTGATTCTATCTGACTGCATTTTCTTTTTGAAAAAGATACTGGAATAGTTTCCTATTTCCTTCTCCAGCTCATTTTACAGTTGAGAACTCTGAGGCAGACAGGGTTAAGTAACTTGTCCAGGGTCACAATTCTGTGAGGCAAGATTTGAACTCAGGAGTATGCATCTTCCTGACTCCAGCTTCACTGCTTTATCCATTTTACCACATAGTTGCTTATTCTACTACATTATTTGGAGAAATAGCATAAGGAATGTCACTGAAGAGATGTATGAGTGGAGGAGTCAAAAAAGATGGGCTGGAAATGTAGTGGGAGTGAGGCGTAATTAATAGACAGTCTATGTGGTTCATTGTTAATCTAACAAAAGCAAATGAGCTGGGAGGGAGGTCCCCCAGAATAGTGGACCCTACCCCCTGTGATGACTCATGACAAGATATAGATAAGCAGGTATGGATGGATTTTGAACTACCCCATTAGAGAAGGAGAAACAATGGCAATGGAATGGAATATCCATCATGAATTTGAAGGAGTAGATCTGTAACAAATCCACTTCAGTCAAAACTACCCACAATGACAATGGCCCCCGTTAAGGTAGATAACTGGCTGGTTAGCAATTGCATCTCTCAGTGTTATCCTAAATGCGTCTCATCTGATCCTTTTCTTACTGGAACACAGAGAGACACAAGGTGCCAAAGCTCCCTTTAGGGCAATGAAACCCAGAGTAAAAGATAAAGCAATTCTCAGCCCTGACTAGAGATGAATCCTCCTCTTCCCTCATTATAAAATACCTATTATCTCTCTTTATCTCCAAGGCAGCAGTGTTATTTCAATTTAACAGTGTATGAGAAATGCAGGGAAATATAATAAAAGGTCCAAGGATGCACTATTTAATGTCAGAATGACAGATGCTTCAATTAGGCCGACAGGACTATTTCTCCCCAAAATAGATAAAGATGAAATTTTTATAAGATTGTGCTGTTGGTGTTTATGGAACAATACTGTTACAAGCGTTCATTACAATATAAATTAAAATAAAAACTCCTATTTTAATGGAAACCTGAATGATTTTGCTAATAATTTGGCAGTTCATAAAAGTAGTTTGTCAAAGATTCTTCTCTGCTCTTACACATGAGGGTTGACATTGTCTCTGGACTTGAGGCCAAGAAACAGATAACGATTTGGAATGTGACCCGTAAAACTCTTTAGGAGGGAAAGAAAATCTCTTTGTACAGGCGCTATATTGCCATGACTAGAAAGGGCTTTCACATAGACATCTGCAGCTCCTATAATATCCTTTTGCATTTGCAGACAGGTGAGGCGAATCCGACACGGGTACGAGGTAGGGTGTAGTGAACTTTAAACTCTTCAGGCGATTTCTAGGACATAGAAATAGGAAATGCAGAAGGCAATAGTTATGGCTACACTGAGATCTCTGGGTTGAATTCTGGGTACTCAGAAAGACTTCCTTTTAAAATATCTTATTCACTACCAAAGTGAATTCATATTATATTTCATAATTATAATTCATAAGTGCTTTAAAGTTTACAAAGTATTTCCCTACATCATCTCTAAATGGGAGACAAGGAATATTTTATTGTTCCCATTTTTATAGATGAGTAAAGTGGGGTTCTAGGCTAATGAATGCTTGGGGAAGCATTAGAACCAGGTCTTCCAGAACTCTCATTATACTGTACTTAAAAGTAAAGAAAAACAACAAAACAGAGAATGTATTTTCTCTCCAGATAATGGATGTGTAGAGAATTATCTGGCAACTCAAATGCCAGTTCGTAAATTCACACACCTTGAAGCGGAAAGAGATCCTAGAGATCATACAGTCCAACCCTTTCCCCAAGATCAGAAGGGTAGTAAATAACAGAGCAGTATTTGAACCTGTCTTCTGCCTCATACCCAGTATTCCTAAACACATGCATAAGTAGTAGATTGGAAGTCAGGTAGACTCATTTTCCTGAGTTCAAATCCGGCCTCAGATACTTACTTGCTGTCTGAGACTGAGCAAGCCACTTAATTCTGTTTGCCTCAGTTTCTTCATTTGTAAAATGAATTTAGAAAGAAAATACAAACTATTCCAGTATCTTTGCTGAGAAAACCCCAAATGAGGTTATGAAGAGTTGGATATAACTAGGTAACTCAACCATGAAATAGAAATGCTATTATTATTGTTATTATCATTTTCATCATCATCATCAAATGTACAATAGATCCTGTATTGCAATAATATTGAATTAGGGTAGTTCTGAGATTTTATCATTATTGAGAACTCCCAGATAAGGATACATCCTTTGGCAATGCAGTCTGGCACCTTCCATCTGTAGTTTATGTTCTTGGAGAGGTGTTCTGAGAGGCTGTGATGTCCCTAGAGCTATTCAATCAGTGTGCATTAGAGGTAAGGTTGAAACCTAGGTGTTCTTCACTCCGGGGAAAGCTCTTGAATCACTTTTCAGGACTATCTAATAAAATAATGATAATAGCTGGTATTTATAGGCCCTGCCAAGACTTGCAAAGCACTTTGGAACTCTTTTGTAATTTGATCCTTACAATGTGATTTTGGAGGTTTAATATTATCAGTACTAGTCAGGGACTGGTTATTCCCAGCGCTTATATTCTGCTTAATATGGCACTTAATAAATGTTTGGTAAATAAATGAATGAATGAATGTTATTATTTTCATTTTTAGACATGGAGAGAGAAGTTCATTGAAGTAAAGTGATTTGCCCATGGTCACATAGCTAATGATGTGAAATTCAAACCTGAATCTCTCCTGAGGCTGCTAGATGTCAAAGTGGATAAAGTGGGGGCAGCTAGGTGGTGTAGTGGATAGAGCCCCAGTCCTGAAGTTAGGAGGACCTGAGTTCAAATCTAACCTCAGACACTTAACACCTCCTAGCTGTGTGATCCTGGGCAAGTCACTTAACCCCAATTGCCTCAGCAAAAAAAATACATAAAAAATAAACAAAGTGGATAAAGTACTGGAGTCTGGAAAGTACTGAGTTCAAATCTATCCTCAAACACTCAAGAGCTGGATGACTCTGAGTAAGTCACTCAATCATTTACCAACTGTAAAATGGGGGTGATAAAAGCACTTCCCTTAAAGGGTTGTTACGAGGATGAAATGAAATAATATTTGTGAAGTGCTTAGCACAGTTCCTGGCACATAGTAGGTATATATAGATGATTATACTCTTTCCTCCCCTCACTTTGATACGGGAAACCTCCTGGATCCCCCAACAACTTGACTTAAAAGGCTTAGCTCTCCTTCCATTATACCACATGGTGATATGTATTATTATATTGCTATGACTTTTTCCTTTCAGTTTAAGTTTTTAAGTCATCACCACCCTCCCCCTCCCACCCCAAACAATCTAGAGATATGAGCTCATCCTCATCTGCATATCTTTAGTTTCCCAGATATGGAAGGCTGAAACTGCTGCTAATAAACAAATGACTTTTAATATAGAAGATTTATCATTTTAAAGGCTCCTATTCCAAACTGTCAGTCCCCACAGGAGAGAGAGAGAGAGAAAGAGGGGAGGGAGAGGTGATTTGGAGTTTTTTAACTCCTCGTCTCACATGAGATACAAAGAGATAATTAGAAGCAGGGATAAGGAGATAATAGAGCAAGACAGAGTGAGGTGGGGAGAGGGGGATTGAACCATTAGCTGCTGGGAGTAGATTTAGCTCTTTGAAGGAGGATTGCAGTGAATAGGAGAAAGAAAGGGGAAGGCTCATCGCACTCCTTTGTCCTGCCTGAATTTTCCTATTTTATAGGATTACAGATTATGTGGCAGAGATCTAGAGACTGTCAGATTCTGAGACCATCCAAACCCTTTATTTTATAGATTGAGTAAAAAGGTTATGGAGTACTCTCTGCAGCTGCCTATATTTCCTCTTCCTCAAACTTTGATCTATGTCTGTACCATCTCCTGTTCTCCTTAGAACAAAGCCCAGTTGGCCTTGGACTAGTTCTGTATCCATTATGGAATGAGAGAAGAAGTTGTTAAAGATCCATGCATGAAGTCTTTTGCCCCCCCCCCCCCATCTCCTTGTAATTCCATCCTTTAAACTCTGATTTGCCCTGAAAAAAAAAAAAAAAAAAAAAAAAAAAAAGATTTCTGTTGTTGAGAACTATTTCTAAATGTCTGACGATGTTTTTATTTGACTGTGTTTGCCTATGAATCAAATCTAACCATATCCTATTTAATTTCCTCACTCAAGAAAAAATGATGCTTAACGTAAACCAATTACAGAGATTTTGCTTTCGAAGAAGTAAGGAAATGCAATCAAGGAGATGTGATTTGTGAGCTTTTCACGAAATATTCTAGCCTCAAGGCATGAAAGTAGGTTTTGTGGGGGTCAGAAATGCAGTTTATGGAAATAGGTATATGGGAATTCCTGCATCTCTATTGAAAAAGGCATCTATTAGGTCCTGGTGATTAGAAAAAAATTGGGGCTGAATTAAACTCCTTGAGCCTTCAAATTTGCTTACACAAACAGCATAGTCTTTACAAAATGGAAATCAAATAAACTTGAGCTCAAAGGCCATGTGGGACTGGCAGAAATCATATCACAGCAGCCAGGTCAGAGGGAGTTAGTCTTTACACACAATTTACCATTCATATGAGGGTTGGTTGGGTATAATGGTAGGTTTCTTCATTTTAAAAAAAATTACCATATTCCTTGGGGGAAAGGAGAATTTATTCAGTGGGTCTGATCCTGTGTGCTGAGTTAAGGCTGAGGGACAGACAGCACCTCAAACATAAATGTAATTTTAAAAAAATCTACCTCTTCAATAGGGCGCATGGATCAGAATTATAAGCACATCTGAAACCTTAAACAGGCCCCCTCTTAATGTGTCAACCATAGGCAACATGTCATAAAGGCACATTATGTATGGCACATTGGCTTTGCTAACTCTGGATCTAGAATCAAAGAGACTAGAATTGAAACTCTTCTCTGTGGCTTCCTATCTGTAACATCACAAGGAAATCATTTCTTTGGGCCTCAATTTTCTCATCTGAGGATTGGACTGGATGGCTTCTGTAGGCTTTTACCACCCTATATCTTTGTTTCCATGATACAATACAATTAATTATTTTAAACAAATTCAGTTCAGTGGGAGAGTAGGGTAGATTGTTGTTCACTGGAGATTAAGTTCAATTGTTTCTTTCTGGCAAAGTGCTGCCAGTGCCCTCTAAATGTTATTCCCTTGAGAAAGAAAGAGTCCTCCTCTCTAGACCCTAGTTATATTTCTGACAGATTTTTCTTGTACTTACAGGAGAGAAATAATAATAATAATAAAAAAAAAAGATTGCTTATTCTTCCCCCTTGCCTCCAATCTATGCAGATCTATGGCTTTGCATAGGTTTGGGTGGGGGAACTTCCTCACTGGGGGGTGGCTTGTATATGTCCTCTTAAGGGACACTACCGCCTCACATTTTATTTTTTTGTCTTCAGGAGACATAGGGTAAAACCTTTGGAGGTTTCCCTGAAGAATGAACATCTTCCTCTTGACGTGACTCTGGTGGGATGAAAAGAGCATCATCTTCAACGTCAGAAGCTCTGACCTCAAACTTACCTTTTATTACCTATGTGGCTAAATTGTGTGGCTACTCTGGGCTTCCTTTTACTGTAGAATGGAGAGATTAGACTAGTTGGATACCAGAAGGTCCTTCTGGTGCCAAAAGCCTTTATCTATGGTGTCCTTTTGTGCTACAGTATCTGCTCTCTCCGGTACCCTGATTTCAGCCACACACAAATCTACTATTCTGATCAGATAATGCCTTTTATTTTATACGTTATCTGTGTGGGCAGATTATAAACTTCTCCTAAGACATTATTAGACTTTCTTATTTGGCTTCCTTTGATCTCCCACACAAGGATTCCCGCTGGAGATGTGGGATGTTGCTAAGTTTCTAGGGACTGAGAGCTCACTCTCCCTCCCCAACATTCCCCTTCCCTCTATCATTTTTAGTTTTATGGGCACCCTATCCCTGGCTCTAACAGCTAGAAGATTTGCCAATATTTCTCCTTCTTTGCTTTCTTTTGGTTCCAAAATTCCAATTGCTAATAATACTCATTGGAATATATGACCCTATCTATTGCAATCTCCTCCATCTCCATTCTGATTTAAACTACAAAGGACAAAAGAATAGTTCAGGAATGAAGTAGTCTTCCTAATTGCTCATTTCCCAGAAGTGGAAGGAGCATTGGATTTATAATCATTTATAATAACTTGCCTTTGAATCTCAGCTTTATTCCTTAGCACCTGACCTGATGAAGAACAAGTCACTTGAGGGATGGGAAGGATTGGAAAGCATTCAGGAAACCCCTACTTTTAGGGGACCTGGAGTTTGATCAAATCACATGACCTAACTGGAGTTCAGCTTTCTTATATATGAAGTGTAGGTGTCGGATTTCTCAATAATTCTACTGATGGTAACAATTGATAGCTATTTAAAACAGGAATCTTAATCTGCATTTCATGGATTTTCAGGGGGTCCATGGATAGATTTCATGGTGGTGGTTGTGACCTTGTTTAATAAAAATCAAACTCTGATAAATGTTTAAAAATAATTGATGTCTTTTGTAATCTTATGTATTTTATTTTATGCATTTTAGAAAAGACTCACAGGATTCCCCAGACTTATTGACCAAGGGGTGCAGGACATAATAAAGATTAAGAATTCCTTATGTAAAACTTCAAGGTGCTATCGGATCACAGATTCAGAGCCAGGAGGGACTTCCAAAAATGTCAGGCCTTCAGTTTACAGATCGAGAAACTGAGAAACAAAGTTCAGTGACTTGCCCAAGATCTCACAAGTAACAAAGATAGGATTTGAACCAAGATCTGATTCCATGTCTGGAACTCTCTCTATTACTCTATGCTGAATCCAGTGTGCATTCTGTATATTATTTACTTTGATTCTCATAGCATTCCTCTGTAGCGAGCTGTCGTCTCCAGAAGCTGCTGGATCGCTCTCTGGGAAGAGATCTGCTGTGTCTACTCAAATCTCTCAGACAGATTCTTCTTCCTGTAACGAACCGTTGTCTCCAGGCAGTTGCTGTTAACTCTTGTCCAAAGAAGTGACTTCCCTTCCTGCAGAGAGCCCCGTCAAGCCTGATGCAATTCAGAGTGTCTTCCTTCTTTCTCTGAGAGTCCTCTCTTTTATTCTCCCAGAGAATGGGCGTGGGATAATGCAAGGGCTTCTGGGAAGAACCACCCCAGCCAATGAGCTTGCCCCCTCTATCAAGTCAACCCGAGTTCTCACCTTGTAATTGTCCAGAAAACCTGAATTCTCACCTTGTCACTGTCCAGACAACCTCAGTTCTCACTTAGTAATCCTAACATCTCCCCCTTTCTTTTGATTTAGAACATAGGACAGTCATGACCTTGAAACATAAATCCATCAATATGGGAAGTATTACAGATAATTACATAAATGACCTTGAAACATAAATCCATCAATATGGGAAGTATTACAGATAATTACATAAATTACATAAGCATATAGTAACATAGTAACATAACACATGCTAGAAGTATATAACATAATCATAAATTGAAAATTTATAAATGTCCATAAGTCCATTGTCCATTAGTCTCATCTTGTGTGAGGAAGTCCAATGATTCCTGCTGGTTTTAAAGTTCTTTAACAGTCTTCTTATTATCCATGCTCTTTCAGTGTCAGATGTTTCTTAGATCTTCTCTTTTATTTTGAGGTCTTTCTCTTTTTCTGTCTCTCTCTGATGGACAAGGCGAATATGACTTGTTGGCACCCATCTGATTCCTTTTCCTGCTGAAGAAATACAAGCAAACCCTCTCTCCCAGGCAGTTAACCTATCTAATTACCTTCTATTTACCACTTTCTAAATATCTTCTCATCATTTGGCAATTACATTGGAATTGTTTGCACTGGACACAGCCCTGTTGGTTTAAAAGGCCTGTATTCTCCCCAAGTGTAATCCATTTTTGCAATCTGATTGCCTTTTGGCTCACTTATCAGGTAATCCCTTTCTACCATGTGATTACTTTTCTGCTGGTTGATCAAATCAGAGTCCTGACCTTCTAAAGGCTCTTTGGGTGTAACATCAGCTGCCATCATGCCCCAAGTCTTTTTTGCCTGGGGCCCTGGACCTGGGCCCCTCATCCCATTTCCCTGAATTAGTTTACACTCTGATGCCCAATGGAGTCCTCTGTTGCATTTTGGACATGGGGTTTTAGGTCTTCTCTCACCCTGTCTTCTCACTGTATCTCCATACCTACACTGAGCTCTTAGATGCCCAATTTTTCCACATTGAAAACATCGCCGAGTTTCTCTAGAAGTCCCTTGCCAGGAGGGACCCTGTCTTTCCATGTTCATCATTGTCCGGGTGTAAAAAGCATTTGTTCCCACTGTAGCACAGCGTCTTATGATCTCCTCTAAAGGAGCATCTTTGTCTAATCCCCATATAATTCTTTTGCAAATCTCATTGGCATTTTCCTTAGCCAGATGTCTGGTCATTATTTCTGTAGCTGAATTTTCTCCAATAGTTCTTTTGACAGCAGTTTGCAAACGTCCCACAAAATCTGCAAAAGGTTCATTGGGACCTTGCTGTATTTTAGTGAAAGCCTCTCCACGATCTTTCTGTCCAGGAAGGACACCCCAAGCTTTTATTGCAGCCTTAGCAATTTGCTCATATATTGTCATGGTATAATTAATCTGTTCCGAATTCTCTCCATACTGACCTTCACCAGCTAAGTGCTCAAAAGTGAATTGTGTGTTAACTCCTATTTCCAAATTGCATCTGACTTGAATTTTACATAATTCATGAAATTCCGCAAGCCATAATAAATTTTCTCCAGGTTCCAGGCATATCCTTGCTATGGATTTCCAATCATTTGGGGTTAGGACTTCATAAGACAAACCATCTAGTAACATTTTGACATAAGCTGATGTAGCCCCATAAAGGGTACAACCTTTTTTCAAATCCTTAATTGTATTCAAATCTAAAGGTGCATATCTTCTCCTTTTTTTACCTACAGAGTCAGTATTTTCAATCACAGGATATGCATGTATAAAATCACTTATATCCTGTCCTTCTCTCTTAGCTTTAACCAATGCTTTTTCTAATCTTGTCATAGGCTTAGGCTTCTTCACAGGCAATTCTGTTTGTGTTTCTGCCTCTTCCTCTCCTCCTTCTTGCTCCACCCCTGAAGGGTTAATTGAGGGAGGAGATGGGAGGTGCTCCTGTTGCTGTTGCTCAGAATTGTACTTAACTTCATTGTTATCTGATTCATCCTTTTCACCTAGTTTAGTTGACACCTCCCCATTTTGCTCCTTCATCTCTTCCTTTAGAATAACATTTTTTAAAGCCATTTGGATTAAATTGTAGGTATGAATTGTATCTTTGGAAACTGAGTTTGGTCTGGAACCAAAGGGTAAAATGTCACAAAGGCAATTGTAGTGCTCACCTAATTGCTCTCCTACTAATTTCCACTCATCTGGATCCAATTCTTTTTCCAGAGAAAAACAAGGATATATGACCTTCACAGTTCTTAAAAGTTCAGTAATCTCCTCTAAAATTATAATCAATCCTTGGCTTTTCATAACCTTGATGATGCTCTCTAAACATTTTCCTTGAACAGAAGGTGTTTGCCCCATTTCACTATAAGAGATTGCTGGTTTAGCCCTTAACAAGTTCCTTATTTATCTATTAGCACACTCACTTAATCTTTAACAAAGTTTTCCTCGTTACTCACGGTTCTGGGTCAGAGAGACTGAGATCTAGATCGGAAGCTTTTCCACTGGAATCAGGACCGTGTCTGTCCCTGTTCGGGCGCCAAATTGCGAAGGTCTGGTCTAGCTCTTCTTGTCAGGATAAGCAAATGTCCTTGCCCCACGTGTGGACGCCAATTGTAGCGAGCTGTCGTCTCCAGAAGCTGCTGGATCGCTCTCTGGGAAGAGATCTGCTGTGTCTACTCAAATCTCTCAGACAGATTCTTCTTCCTGTAACGAACCGTTGTCTCCAGGCAGTTGCTGTTAACTCTTGTCCAAAGAAGTGACTTCCCTTCCTGCAGAGAGCCCCGTCAAGCCTGATGCAATTCAGAGTGTCTTCCTTCTTTCTCTGAGAGTCCTCTCTTTTATTCTCCCAGAGAATGGGCGTGGGATAATGCAAGGGCTTCTGGGAAGAACCACCCCAGCCAATGAGCTTGCCCCCTCTATCAAGTCAACCCGAGTTCTCACCTTGTAATTGTCCAGAAAACCTGAATTCTCACCTTGTCACTGTCCAGACAACCTCAGTTCTCACTTAGTAATCCTAACATTCCTCCTCCTTCTTTACCTCCTTCTTCTCTTCTCTTCCTTCTCCTTTTCCTCTATTTCTGTCTTCTCCTCCTCTTTTTTCTTCTCCTCCTCTTTTTTTCTTCTCCTCCTCCTCTTCCTTCTCCTCTTCCTCTTTCTCCTCCTGCTCCTTCTTTTCTCTTTTCATCTCTGTCTCTGATTTTCACTTTGGGTTGCTCCCTATTCTAGGGCTGAGGAAACTTAAAGAGTTCAAGTACCTTCTTCAGGGTCACATTCTATTGTCTAGGGTGGGATTTGACCCCCTAATCTTCTTGAATCTAAGTCCAGCATTTTATTTACTGTTCCACGTTTCCTCTCAATATGCTGTCATTTATCTCATAATCCTCACAATTACCTTATAAAATAGCTGTTTTTATCCTTACCATTTTACAGATGAGGAAACTAAGTATCAGAGAAGTTAAATGATTTTTTTTCTTTTTTTCTGAGGCTGGGGTTAAGTGACTTGCCCAGGGTCACACAGCTAGGAAGTATTAAGTGTCTGAGACCACATTTGAACTCCTGTTCTCCTGAATTCAAGGCTGGTGCTCTATCCTTGTGCCACCTAGCTGCCCCGTTAAATGACTTTTCAGGGGCACAAAACTTGGATATTCCAGAGTCAGAAATTGGCTTCATATCTCCCTCACTGTCAAATTTACCACTCTTGCTTCCCCAATGTATTACATGATGTCTTGCTGATGGGGTAGCAATCAAATTAAAGCATCTCTTTCCATATGTTTATTATTGGATATCTAGGATAATATGAGAGGAAAAAGAGATAAATCAGAAGCATCTTTCTTCCTCACTGTTTTAGATTCTCATATTCCTCTCCTTGACCCCTAATCATCTTTTCACATAGATGCTTCCCAAACTTACAGATTTAACTAGTTTTGTTCTGGGATGAATGCCTATAACAAGAAGTTCTCTGTTGATAAATATAAATTATAAATAAATATAAATTTGACCATTGCAGAGTTATGGAAAGAAAAGCACTGTGAATGTCTGGACCCTTTACCAATGGCCTTGAAATTAGGGGATATGCCCTGACTGTTCATGGGAAATCAACCCACTAGTCCTCCTACCCTTTCCAATTTCTAACTCCTTGACTTATGGATGTAATAACTCCACCCTCAAAAAAAAAGTCACGGGACATATTAGAGTGGGAAGATGGGAGGAGTTATGGCATACTAATGATTCACATTTTTCTGCTTTCAGAGTTATTAACATATTTCCTTGAAATGCTTATGCAACCCACCCTCATTTCTGTTATTAGAGCTAATTTACATATTTACCTTTGGGATTTACTTCAGGAGCCCAGGGTTGTTTCAGGAACAGCTCTGTTGTTTTCAGCTTTCTTTGTCTTTCTGATACATAGTCAGTGACTCTGTGATTCTTTGGTGAAGAGGGAGCATATAAAGAAGGATTTGATTTCCTATCATATATTTTAGAGCTTAAAAGAATCTTAGCCGATGTTTAGTCCAACGATCTCTTCCTAGAGAGAGACAAATTGAAGCTCTGAGTTAAGAAGAAACTTACCCAATGTCACACAGAGAGGAAGTAGAAGAGATGATAGGATTTGAACTAGCTTTTCTCTGACTCTAAAGCTAATGCTCTTTGCTAAAGTTCTTAGGTTCTGTCCTTGATTTTATACTTTCTGTCATTTTTTAAAAATCAAGTGATTGAGTGTGACAAGGATGGCACTTATATAAAATGTCAGATAACCAGATAACCTGAACCTGAATGTCATAGTTAACATGTTATATGACAAGAGAAAATATCACAAAACATTGACAATGGAACATAAAAACTAAAGAGAACTTCAGGGGTCATTTAGACCTATTTATAACTGCACAAGATTCATTTCTGCAATATTACCAGAGATTAATCATCAAGCTTTCATTTGGAGACTCCAGACATGGGGAAACCCACCATTTCCCAAAGCAACCTTTGAATACCTTTGAATAACTATGTTGTCAGGAAATTTTTCTTTACATGAAGACCTTTTGCAACTTCTATCCATTACTTCTAGCATGATCTTCTGATTCCAAGAACAACAAATCCTTTTTTTCTATGAGTCCTTCAAATCACATATGTTTTCTGTTTCCAGACATTTTATTCCCTAAGCTCAACACCTCCAATTGCATCAACCGATCTTCAGATGAAATGGGTCCCAGTCTTCTACTCGTTTTACTTGTCCTTTGTCTATTCTTCAACTTGTCAATTTCCTTAAGTACTTATAATGGAACTTGATACCCTGAACATTATATGACCAAGAAAGAGTACAGAAGAACTTCCATCTATCCTGTTCTGCACACTATGCTTCTATTAATAATTTTTTTTTATTTTGTGACATATTTTTGATACACATTGAGCTTGTAGTCCACTAAAATTCCCAGGCTGATTTTTTTTTTAACAATCATCTATGTAGTCATACCTCTTTCAGTCACACTTGATTAATTCACTTTTAAAATTAAAATGTAGATCTTTAAATTTAACTCCATTAAATTTCTTTGTATTATATTTGATCCATTGTCTTAGTCTTGGGTACTTTTGAGATATTGAATCTCATATAATGTGTCATTTACTCTGTCATCTCCAAGTTGGACATAAATATTCTCTATGGCTTTATCTAAGTCACTGATTAAAAAAAAATAAATAAATAGTGTGAGTCCAAGGAAAGATCCAAGAGGCCAATAATATAAAAGAATATTAAATTAAAGACCTTTCTTTCAGTTAATATTTGAAAAGATATTAATCAGTCAACAAGTATATCTATTAAGAGGGGTATTTGGGGGTTTAAGGGAGCACTAGGAACTCTGATGTGTACATACTTACTAAGCCCTTTTCTGGGCTGCTCATCCACATTGGTGTCCAACTGGTCACTCAAATCTCACCTCAAACCCATTGGTGAGTTAGGGGGATGTCTACCTCAGACATGTGAGGAATTCACCCTAGGTGAAATAAGAGGGTGAGAATAATTTGTTCCAATAGCAATAAAGGCAGTTGAAGTAGTATCAGATCTTGGTCAGATATCGAAGATACCAAGGTCATCCATTGCATCCTAGACCATAGCTAGTCATCCTGACTTTTGTTTTGCTATTAGATTTTAATAACTCTGGAAGGGACAGTGTAGCTGAAGACTGTCCAACTTTGCCTCACTTAAATCATGTACAAATAAAGACATTACCCTATGATGTCAGTAGTCCTCTTTGAAAATGAACGATTTAAAACAATGATATGTATTAAGTGTTTACTATGTACCTGGTACTATATTCAGGCTTAGGGATACAAAGAAAAGCAAAAAGTCATTAGCAACTATTTGGGTCTATCGTCCTAATAAATTTTAGTTTTTAAACTCTTATTTTTACCTAAAATTCTGTATTTTGTAAAAATCTTTTAGCAATCATCTTTAAAATGAAATCTCTCTCTCCGAGACTATCCACACTTTATGCTGTATATTTCTTGTTTGTATGTAGTTATTTGCAGTTTTCTCTCCCATTAGACTGTGAGATACTTGATATCAGGGATTATTTTGTATATTTGTTTATGATCTCTACCACTCAACACAGTGCCTTGCTCATAATAGCTGCCTAATAAGTCTTTGTTGACTGACTAATATTTTCTGGCTGATGTATCTCCATCTTGTCCATCAACTAAGGCTTTGTCAAGTGGTTTGCTGAAATCAAGCCCTGAACTATCAGTTTAATAATGTGATAAAAAAAAAGAAAATTAGGTTAGTTTGGCATTACATGTTTTTGATGAAGTCATGTTGACTCTTATAGATCTCTTCTAAATATTCATGAAACATTCTTTTAAGTTAATGTAGCTGGGGCTCAACGTCCTTTAAAATAAAATTCTCCTCATTGGTGAAGATTAATTACTGAAAACTCTATTCCTATTAAGTGCTAAAGTTAATGAATGTTTGGGAGAAGGAAGACCTTGGATTTCTGATTTCTAATTTTAAAACAGAAGATGAACAATAAACAAAAATATTCTTATCTGCATGCTGCCTCCGATTTAGGTTTGCTGTTGACTGGGGCAAATAGATTTATTTGACATTTTCTACACATTTTCATTGTGGAACTAGCATTTGTGAGGAGGTAGTCAAGCCTTGGATATTTGACTCGGGACATTCTTTCCCTCCTAATGAATAGAGATCAGGAGCTCAGCTTGAACTTAAACACTCTATCTCCTAAATATCAATATTTAGTGGGGGGGGAGAGAGATATGATTTTAATATGAAATCTTTTCTCTGAAAGGAATAAAGAGAGTAACTTCTGTCCCCAACTTCCTATTTTCCATCCTAGCAAGAATAAAATCTCCCAGGAACAAGGAAGATGAAGGAGATCCTAGAGATACCTATTTACATCTCTCTCTGATTGATATAAAGAAAAATCCATGTAGACACAAACTATATAGTTATTACTGTTCAAGATTTTTATCAACTATTAACATTAAATATGTTAGTCTGCATACTGCAGGATCTACTTTCATGTCTTCTTTACTAATTGTGCAACTTTGAGCAAATTGGGAATCTCTGGACTACAGTTTTATCATTTACAGAATGAAATTAGACACAATATCATCTCAGAACTGTTGCTATTCTAAACCTATGATTCCATACATATAATTAACATAATTTCACCATATCCTCACAGTGAACAAAGTGTGTTAATGCTCCTACGAAAATCAATTTCATTCTTGGAAATAGATTGAATAGGTTATTTTAGTAACCAGCTCCATTTTAAAAGTATGTTTGGCTTAGTGTGAGAAATATGTGTAGTGTTTTTCTTCTGTTTCTGTCATCTCATTTGCAAACAAAACAGCAATATTTGATATACCTAAATGGTAACCTAGTTTAAAAAAGCAATAAATTTCAGATTCCCAATGATATGCTAAGAATTTTCTTCACACTTATTGCTTCTCAAAAGGAGATTCAGATTTTGATCATCTTTGGTACTATATGATAGGAGACTGCAACCTTTTAGTCTAGAAGAGAACAGGTCAGCTCTATTTTTGTATAAAGACTATATGATTGATTATTAAGCTCTCTTTCAGCTATTAAAAGTGAATCTGAGGGTCTTCTACCTTATCATGTTGTGTCATCATTATAATCTAAATCATTACTCTCCTTCTCCTTCCAAATTTTAAGTTTCTAGATAGTTTCAGTTTGTAAAATATGCCTAATAGGCAATGGTTGATTTGGATAGTTTATGTTATGGAGAGACTTGGATATAATCCTTGATGTTTGGGACAAGAAGACCTACCCACCCAATTTTACTACTCACAGATCACTCATAGAAAGCAGAATTATTTATTAGAATCTCAAGAAGTGGACCCCATCGTGGTCTGGGAGCAAAGTTTCACAGCAGGATAGGGCAAGAGCCTTGAAAATGCTTACAGCTTTTATACATTTCAGACAAAGAACCTCCAAAATCCCTCCCTCTATATGTTGTGATTGGTTACATAAGTCTACTGTTCCCCTAGTTGGTCAGTGGAATGTAGTAGACAAGGTGATATACAGCTTCTTCAGCCACTTTGGGATGTAGTCCAGGCCTTATCTAAAATCATGTGACTCTAGAGAAGCCGAAACTGAGGCCTAATAGGCTTGATCTACTTTAGTTAACAGTCTCTGATCAATATGTGCTGTAAGTTCTTCACCTTTTCCCACACACTTGATAAGTAAAAATAATCTTCCATATGAGCTCTAATTTTTTTAAAACATAGAAATTACATAAAATATATAATAAGATTCAGGTATCCAACCAGTAAGTAATTGAATAAAAGCTATATATTATAAGCAGGGGGAGGGGTTATCTCTTTTCCTGATTACACATTTACAATTAAGATGAGTTCAAGTGTTTTATTTACTGAAGGAGTAAAGTTTTGTCCTAGATACTAAAAAAAGGTAATCCACTACATATATGACAGAAAAGTATTTAAATGATTGACACACATAAGGGATATTAAGTAGTCAATCAAGAAGTCATTGTTAAGTAGCAAATATGTGAAAGGGAACTGTGCTAAATACTGGGACTATGAAGAAAGATAAAAATCTGTTTCCTATCTCTAATGAGCTCATATTCTAATGGAGAAGAAAATATGAAAATAACTGTTTATGTAGATATAAATAGAGTAAATTGGAGGTAAACTCAGAGGGAAGACATAAATTGTGAGGGAGAGAGCAGAACAGGAAAGGCCTCTTGCAGAAGGAAAAAATTAAGCTGATTTTTTGAAGGAAACCAGGAAACCAGGAGATAGCCATGAGGAGGAAATATAATTTTGAAATAAGGAGAGACAGTGAAAAGATATAAAGTGGTATGCAGGAGGAACAATATTACTGGATCACAGAATATTTAGAATAGAGTAAGGTATAAGAAAAAATGAAAAAATAAGGAGAATGGTGATTAAAGACTTTAAAAACCAAGCAGAGGATTAGATAGTTTGTTTGGGAGGCATTAAAGAACCACAGGAATTTACTGAAAAGGCAGATGATTTGGGGGGTGAACTGGAATGGGGATAGACTTAAGGCAATGAGATTAATCAGTAGCTATTACATTCAATCACACCTAATGAAATGAGATTTAAAGCAGAGTTGTAGCTATTTGATAGGAGAGAAGAATTACCTATATAAGAGATGTTGTGAAACTAGAAACAAGAAGATTTGGCAAGAGATCAGAGTGAGTGTAAAAGTAAACTTGAGAATCACATCTACTTGTGAGTCTAAATGATTGGGAAGATAGCTGGACCTTTGAGAATAATTAAAAAGTTCAAAAGAGGAGAGGGTTTGGGAGGAAGATAATGAGTTCTGTTTTGGGCTGCATATGCATACAGGACATCCAATTTGCATTCAAAACTCCACTCCAGTGTATTTGTGGGCTTGTTTTCTTATAACTTCTCAAACATTAATTGTTTCTGTCTTTTATCATTTTTGTGGGTGTGAAATGAAACCTCAAAATCAGTTGAATTTTAATTACTCCTCTTATTAATGTCTTGGAGTCTTTTCATATGGCCCAAGAATAATTCCAGAGAACTTTAAAGTGAGTTTCTCATGTAAGCTGCATTGTGATAGTTACCACTAGGGACTCCAAAATGAAACTACAATGAGGTGTGTTTCTTTCTTTTTTTTTTTTTTTAGAATTTTTTTCCACAGTATATATGCATGAGTAATTTTTTTTATAATATTATCCCTTGTATTCATTTTTCCAAATTATCCCCCCCTCCCTCCACTCCCTTTCCCCTTGATGACAGGCAATCCCATACATTTTACATGTGTTACAATAAAACCTAGATACAATATATGTGTGTAAATACCATTTTCTTGTTGCACATTAAGTATTAGATTCTGAAGGTATAAGTAACCTGGGTAGATAGACAGCAGTGCTAACAATTTACATTCACTTCCCAGTGTTCCTTCTCTGGGTGCAGTTATTTCTGTCCATCATTGATCCACTGGAAGTGAGTTGGATCTTCTTTATGTTGAAGAGATCCACCTCCATCAGAATCCATCTTCATACAGCATTGAAGTGTACAGCGATCTTCTGGTTCTGTTCATTTCACTCAGCATCAGTTGATGTAAGTCTCTCCAAGCCTCTCTGTATTCCTCCTGCTGGTCATTTCTTACAGAGCAATAATATTCCATAACCTTCATATACCATAATTTACCCAACCATTCTCCAATTGATGGACATCCATTCAACTTCCAGTTTCTAGCTACAACAAAAAGAGCTGCCACAAACATTTTGGCACATACAGGTCCCTTTCCCCCCCTCAGTATTTCTCTGGGATATAAGCCCAATAGCAGCAATGCTGGGTCAAAGGGTATTTACAGTATGATAACTTTTTGGGCATAGTTCCAAATTGCTCTCCAGAATGGCTGGATACTTTCACAACTCCACCAACAATGTATTAGTGTCCCAGTTTTCCCACATCCCCTCCAACATTCATCATTATTTGTTCCTGTCATCTTAGCCAATCTGACAGGTGTGTAGTGGTGTCTCAGAGTTGTCTTAATTTGCATTTCTCTGATCAGTAGTGATTTGGAACACTCTTTCATATGAGTGGATATAGTTTCAATTTCATCATCTGAGAATTGTCTGTTCATATCCTTTGACTATTTATCAATTGGAGAATGGTTTGATTTCTTACAAATTAGGGACAGTTCTCTATATATTTTGGAAATGAGACCTTTGTCAGAACCTTTAACTTTAAAAATATTTTCCCAATTTGTTACTTCCCTTCTAATCTTGTTTGCATTAGTGAAGTGTGTTTCTAAAGGTGAGGAGAGAAAGATAGTAGAAATGATATATTTCACCAGGGAAAGACCTGAGTATCTTTTGTGTATCCATAGAAGAGATCTGGCTACTGTCCATAGTTATATGAAAAGTCTTACTTTCTGAGTGAATTTCTCTTAGAGAAAATTAGCTTATCTCCTTTTTTTGCTTGTTTCCCTTGTTTGCTTCATTTTATTTTTGTATATAGAGAAAAGTTTTTTTCCCCATTAATTGAAAGGGTAGTTATTTCTCCTCAGATAAAGGTAGTAGTCCTCCAAATTCTAATTGGTTTTGAATTGTAATCTGCCATGGAGGGTTTGGGTTGGGAAAAAGTAGTTTAATAAAAAGGTTTTCTTTGCATGAGCTAAATTAACAATAATTCAAAGGATCTCCACTTCCCTATAGTTTAGAAATAGATAATGTGGTACTATGGAAAGAGCCTAATATAGAATGAAAGGATCTGGTTTTTAATTCTTTGTATTTAAGATAAGTTTTTATGTCCTCACAGTCAACAAAATATGTTACCATTTTAACATAGGAAAGTTTTGTCCTGGGAAATAAGTTGGAAAAGTTATTAATAGGAATATATTAATGTGTACTTTGGCGAAAACAACTCACCATAAAGTGTGTTCATCTTTGCCTGACCCATATGTTGTGCTACTTTGTTGAGATTACATACTATCATATAAGGAATGATGTGGTGGAAAGAATGTTGTATCTAGATTCTGAAGACCTCACTCAAATCCAGTGATTTTGTTATTTGGTCCCTGTGGAACTTTGGAAAAAAATAATTCATCTTTTGAGCCCTTTGTTTCTTCATCTTTAGAATGAAGGGATTGGGCAAGATAATTTTTTCAATCTTTTTTTTTTTTTTTTTTTTTTTGGTAATCATAGGTTCATTTGGGGGTTTGGTGAAAACTATGAACTCCTTCACAGGATAATTTAAATACATAAAATGAAATATATAAGATTTAAAAGAAAACCCAAGTTTATTAAAGATTAAGATGAAATCTTTTCTTTCCAAGTTCATGGACTTTTTGAAACCTATCCATGGATCCTTTGTGAGGGGATTGGTCCCTAGATGAATTAAATGAATTGTAAAGTGCTTTATAACTTTAAATTCTTTTTTTTTGTTGTTTGTTTTTTGTTTGTTTTGCTGAGGCAGTTGGGGTTAAGTGACTTGATCAGGGTCACATAGATAAAAAGTGTTAATTGTCTGAGTCTAGACTTAAACTCAGGTCATCCTGACTTCAGGTCTGATGCTCTATCCACTCTGCCACCTAGTTTCTATTTTTAAAAGCAGAATTTTGCCAATATTTTGCATTATTTTTCTTGGTGATAGTTCTCAGGTCAAAAAATTACCAATGGACCAAGCCTTAAGATCAGATAGAGATGCCCAGAATTTGGGTTACAGTCTGTAGGAAGCCATTACCCATTACAAGTTGTCTTCTGTAGGTAAATCCCAAAGTCCCAAACCTATAGGCTTAAAAATAATTTTAAGGACAAATATTGTGAGGAATGTTGACAATCAAGTATTGGGTACTAAGGGAATTTGATAATATTTTGGTTTAGGTTGAGATGTTGGTGGAGGGTATCTTGAGAGAATACAAGACTGGTGACTTGGATTCATCCAGGTTTGTGTTGCTGTAGTTCCTGAAAATTATATGCCTACATGTCCTTTTTTGTCTAGTATTTTTCAGAATTATTGGCTGTCTTAGTGAAGGAGTAAATCAGCAAGCTTTGATCTTAGTGGAGGAGTGCAGTAGGCAAGAGAGCCACTAGGAGGATGGTCAAAGATGGAATCTCTCATTTCCAGTTCTCTCAGCCCTTAAATACCTTGGTATTATGTGTGAACTAAAGAACCATTATATCACCATGCTAAGTACTAAGTATATGTATACTAAAGAACCATCAAATCATCAATTCTATTGAGTTAACACCTTGTTGTAAGTATCCTTGTTTCAAGTATACTTCTCCAGAGTTTCCACCCTCTACACCTTTCTTTTCCTACATCTTCCCAATGGCTATCATCACACTCCTAGTAAGAGTGTCCACTGGAAACAAGAAGGTATAGGATATTAGAGAAATAAAATAATTCCCTTCTTATCCAAACCCTTGGCAGGGATTATCAGAAACAACTCATATGTTGCTTAGCAAATCTGGATATTTTAAGGGTCCACTTTGAAGGACAGATATTCTTACTGCTTCCCCTTTGCTTAGAGAAAAAAACATCTCTGATATATAGCATCTCTGAAGAATACCTTGGAGAGAAAGGGAGGTAAATAGTTTCTCTTCCTAAAAGAAGAGAAGAGGCTGGTGAAACATAGAATGTAAAACAAGAATTAAGGAAATGAAAGATTATTGCAGAAAACTCCTATAAGAGAAATAAAGTATCCTCATAGCCTATTATGTCCCAAGTCCCAGCTTAAACATAAAGACTATTTCTTTCCTTGACTTAACTTTCTTTTATTACTGTTAATAAAGTCCCCACAAAGTCTGCCAATTTATCTGTGCCAGAGAATTTATTCTTTTACAACCAATAGCCTTTTCTTTTTTTTTCCTAGCCATTCCTTTTGACACCAGCCTGACATCCTGCTCTCTGTCTTGATTTCTTTTTGTCTTTCACTTAGTCCCTGATACATAGTAGGTACTTAATATATGCTTACTGATTGGTGGCTTGGTACAAGGACATGTGGGTGCACTGTCCAAGCTTGGGCAGGCCCTAATTATTCTCATCTTTCTTAGTAAGTCACAAATCCACAGATTTAAAAAGGCAACTCTGCTCCCCCAGAGTGAAGGAATAACTTGTTCACTGTAGAAACATGATAATGAGGCCAGATTCACAATGTAGGATCCCAAGGGGCTGGATAAAGTGAGAAGACGATGCTCAGTTTCCTTACTAAAATTCATTAGGTAAATAAAGATAGATAGACAAACATTTCTGCTTTGCTCTTCTGGGATCCTGACCAAATGAATTGCCCAATTTACTTATTCCCTAAGTCTATGATAACGGCAACACTTTTATCTTAAGGAAAGCAAGCTATTTTAAGTTTATTTTGTTTTAATATGTGAACCCCAAAAGGTCAAGTTGTCTCTTTTGCAATGGTAGTTGTTTGAAACAAATCAGTCAATAAATCCTAAGAGTCCAATTCATAAATGATGAAGTGTAAAGTTATTAATATCAGAATCCCAGCCTCTTACAGATGTAAGGGACCTCAGTGATCGCTTAGTTCCATCCATACCTGAGAAAGAACAAAGATTTTTCTATATCCCATGGTAACAAATTTAATTCTGATGAACCAGAGATAGTGAGAGGATAGTGAGTAGAGATCTGGCCTTGGATTTATGAAATTATACACTTAAAAATGTCAGCCCCTACTGACTGTGAGGCCCTAAGCAAGTCACTTATACTTTCAATGTCCAAGACATCTCTCTAAGACTATAAATTGCTGTACAATTTCTGATCTGCACTGAGGAAGGGAATTTCCCCATGAATGTCATCAAAAACTCCCTGTGCTAGTGAAAGCAAAGGTCTGTACAACTACAATAACAATAAGAACAATGACAATAACAACAGAGGAGCTGGATGTGCAGATCCATCAATTTGCTAAGATGGTGTCATTCACATGAAAAATAGTAGGGCAGTCTGGGCTGTCTTACCACACAATTGGGAATAATATTTTTTCTATTGGTTGCACAGGTAGAGCTTTCAGCACAATACTTTGTAGCTCTCAAATCTGAGGGAGAAAGAAGGTGATTGATTCCCTTACTCACACCATGAAGAAATCAAAAAGGACTTTACAGCTACTTTCTTCCTGTACTGAGGCCATGTGGCCCATTTAAAATGGGCTTAGGGCTTTGGTTTTTTTATTTGTTCTTCAATCTCTGTTCAGGGAATGAAATCTCATATTTGGCCTACAACCTTGGTTCTGGGAGTCCAAGAATCCAAGCAACCATCACAACAGGTTCCTAAGGATTGATGGTCTTAGGAGTCTCATTCCCCAGCTCAGCAGAAGCTGGCACCAATGCCAACTCTGAACATGAATTTGTGGGGCCAACATTCTGCAGGAGTTGAGTCAGACTGTGAGTCTAATTCATTCCCTGCTGCCCCTAGTAGTGGTAAGGTGGAATTATCCTTCTGAAATGTTGGGGGAAATGTTGTATACTTATCTTTTATAACTTGGAAGTAAATATTCCTTTGTAAAAGCAAATCCAAGAATATCAAGTGGTTAAAAGAATCACTGGACCCCTAAAATGGAAGTACAGCTTACAAAAGGGAAGAATCCTTGAATCTTTACAGGTGCCTGAGAATCATGGGAGAGAGTAGTACAAAATGTACCACGCCTGGCCCTGAAAACAAAATGTGGCCAGAGTTAACCATGTTACAATAGCAACAGCAACAAAAATAATTTTTGTTTGTTATTCATCCCAATCCTGGGATTTATGCAACAGAATCTCAATAATCATTAGCCCTAAGGATAGAATCAATTTAATATTTTTATTATTTTATTATATTTCCATCTCCTGAAATCATACTTCAATGCTTAATTGCAGCATGGAGTAAATTTGTCTTAGAAAAGACTAAGCCAAGAAAATGCAAATTCTGGCAAAAACTGGAAGATTTTGAGTGGGCCTAATGATAGATAGATAGATGGATGGATGGATAGATGATAGAATCTATCTATCTGTCTATCTATCTATCTATCTATCTATCTATCTATCTATCTATCTATCTATCTGTCTATCCATCTATCTATCATCTATCATCTATTCATCCATCCATCTATCATCTATCTAGCTAGATCTATCTATCCATCCATTCATCCATCTATTCTATCATCCATCTATCTATCTATCTATCTATCTATCTATCTATCTGTCTGTCTGGCTGTCTATCCATCTATCTATCATCTACCTATCATCTATTCATCCATCCATCTATCATCTATCTATCTAGATCTATCCATCCACCCATCCACCCATCTTTCCATCTATCTATCTATCTATCTATCTATCTATCTATCTATCTATCTATCTATCTATCCATCCATCCATCTATCTACCTATAATCAACTGTCTATCTCTGTCTCTCTTTCTTTTTCTCTCTTAGTCTTTGTCTCCCTACCTCTGCCTCTGTCTCTCTGTTTCTCTCTCTCTTTTTAATTCTCTCACCTCTTTTTAAAGATGAAAAGTGATTATATTTGAAGCTTATCAGCAAGTTAGCTGCAAGAGATTCAATTATTTGGCCACTATCACTTTTGGAGACCATGTACTAGCTTGTAGAGGAATCATTATTTGTTTTGGTGGAGGAACTATCTACCCACACTGAGAAAATTACAGGGCCTTGAGGCAGTGTTTTAGCTTAAGATATTAAGTGGCCCAGGGGCATTGCATATATTTAAAACATCCTTGATATATTTTGTTTTGACACATCAATCATTCCCCAGTAAACAATCATTCTGCAAATTATTTTACTTTAAAAAGTTAAACAAACATCTGATTCAGCATTTAGGACTTATGGCACATTCTTTGTAGCAGTATTACTTTTCAGCATTTTAGGTATTTGGTTTAAATATTTAGATTATTCTCCATAAAGTCCTAACCCAGTGCTTTCTCTTTATGTGGACATTGGGCTCTCAAAGGTAAGCTCTTGACAGTTTCTACTATGCCAGAGTGTGACCCAAGCAATGGAGTGAGTCTGCTTTCTGAGTACCCATGCACTAAAGAGAGGGAGACACATCCCTAGTAGATTGGCCACTTGGTGGCCAATTCTTTGTTTGCAGTAACATTGAATCAGAGAAAAACATAAAACATCCTCCAAACTGGTGTGCCCCATTCCACTTATGTAGTGATAGTGGCAGTGATGGAATAGGAGGCAAAGGATTTTTTGAATCATTCAGTTTTTAGCTGATGTATAGACTTTAAATTTACTTTGGATTTTGCTACTCTTTGAAGAGCTGAGAATCACCTAGTAACCAAAAAGTGGACATAGATCCACATTAGATCAAGAGTTCTTTATCCAAGGACTACTGACTCCCAAGGGATCTGTATTTAGATTTTATGGAGTCTATGTATTTGAATGGAAAAGATGAATCTGTATTTTTATAAATTTCTAACTGAAATTAACATTTCATTAGCCCTGCCTCCAGTATTCTGAAAAGGGGTCTATAAATATCACCTGACTTCCAAAGGAGCCCATGATACAAAAAAGATTAAGAATATCTGTGCTGAAGGAAATGAATCATATTAACATTTTATTTAATGAAAATGTTTTTCAATATTTTTCTGCTTGTTATTTCCCCAAATAAAAAAAGAATAAAAAAATCATTATCAAAAAATATAATTAAACTAAATAAAGTGTTATATGGCCACTATTTATTTAGTGGCCATATCCAAAAAAAATGAATGCTTCATTCTGCATATTTAGACTTTTACCTCTTGATTAGGACATGAGTAACATACTTCATCATTAATACTTTGGAATTGTTCATTGCATTGAAAAGAATCTGTAAGTGTTTCGGATTATTCACTTTTAAAGTCTTATTGTTAATGCATAAATTGTATTTTGGATTCTGCTCATTTCGCTTTGCATCAACCTGTACAAATCTTCCTAAGATACTCTAAAGCTGTTTCTTTTGTCAGTTCTAGTTTGTCAGTCCAATATTTGTTCATTACATAAATATATCATCCATCTTGTTATTCTTTCAGCAAATGAAATTAGGAAAATAAAAGTTGGTTCTATGGTGGGGACACAAGTGAAGGGTGAACAGCCAGGACACTTTAATGGCATGTTAAGGGAAAGAACAGAAAAAGTCCATCAAGTTGAATGGACTACCCATAATCTCTAGTCTTTGATACTTAATTCTTTTGTTGAGTTTGGTTTTATTTTTCTTTTGATGGGGCAATTGTGTTTAAGTGACTTGCCCAGTATCATACTTGTTAAGTGGGTGAGGCAGGATTTCAACTCAAATCTTCCTGATTTCAGGGTCTTATCCACTAAGCCATTTAACTGTCCCTTAGTTACTTAATGAGAGTAGATAAGACCTACTCAGGAAGGGCAGTCAGACCTAGAAGCACACTCTGGAATATATGTATATGTGCACACATATAATGCTCTTCCTCCTATAATCTGACTCCTGATCTCTGGCTTCCTTTTAAGTCCCAAATAAAATCCCATTTCCTATGGGAAGACTTTCCTAACTCCTCTTAATTCCAGAGCCTTTCCTCTGTTAATCATTTTGTAATTAAACTGAATATAGCTTGCTTTGTGTACTTTTATTTGTATGTTGTCTCTACCATTAAATTGTAAATTCCTGGAAGGCAGTCTCTTTTTGTGTCTAGTACTTAGCACAGTGCTTGGCACATAGTAGGCACTTGATAAATGTATATTGAACAATAATACATATTATATACATATGTGGATACATTCAGTGCTCTAAATATAGCTATGGCCTTGCTAAGAAATGGTACAAGTAGATATATCACCTGGGATCCAATTCAGACTCAAGAAGGCAGGTTGTGATTTTTATCTTGGTGGGAAGTAGGAGGAGGGATGGTAGTTGAACACTTGTTTTACTCTCCTTATTTCCAAGAGGATATTGGACAAGAATTATAGCTATTTATGACATTTCAAAAATTAATAGTCTAGGATAGAAGTTGTTAAATTATGGCCCATGGGTCAAATCTGTTTTTATGTGGCCTGCAAGCTAGGAATGGTAACATGTAAAAACCATTTTTAGCTTAAAGGCCTTATCAAAACAGGATTCTGCCCTTGAGGCAGAGTTGCCTACTAGGGCTAGCCTCTAGGGGTTCAATACTTTGATCTTCATGATTAATGTCAGACTCTACACATTTATTGATTAGTTTTGCTTAACTGTTTTTTTTTTTCCTCTTTCTATTATCAATTATAAGGATTGGAATTCTGGGAAGGGGATGAAGAGAATGTATTGGGTAATTGAACTGATGGAAAAATTAAAAAGTCAAAAGTATATTTTTACAAAATAATGCCTCACATAGGGACCAGAGTTGGGACAGACAGAGAAATTTTGAAAGTTGTGACAATTCCTGGTCTCCTGGCTCTGTCTCACATATTTTTGCTTCAAGCCCTGAAGGCTTTTCCCAGGCAGTCTTGGGGGAGCAAGATTTGATGTCCCATCTAGCATCATTTTGCTAAAATCATCCTGCCTAGAGGCAGAGATGACCTCAAAAGCCCTTTCTATCTGAGAAGTCTGTCTGTATGCATGACAGGTTGTCTCTAGCCCCCAGACAGATGGACAGGAAGATAGTCTCCAGGTTATGAATGGATATTTTGGATAGTCCTAAAACTTCCTGATAGTTTTAAAGTTAGAAAAGCACTTTACAAATGTTAACTCATTTATATTTATGACAATCATGTGAAGTGGATATTGTTATCCCCATTTTACAGACAAAAAAAGAGGCTTGAAATATGTTAAATGTCTAATTAAATGAGGAAGATGAGTGGACATTTCTGAGAGATAGCTTTAGGTTTGTCATGAAGCAATTGACATTTTCCAGAAATGAAGTGGGCTGTCTTGGGAGGCCAGAGGAGTCCCCTCTTCAGATCACTTGACAGATGAGGAAACTGAGGCAAATGGGGGTAAGTGATTTATCCAGGATCACACAGCTAACTGAAGTTGAATTTGAAGTCAAGGAGATGAATCTTTTTTAAGGCCCTAAACTCTTATCTAATGAATCACTTATTTGCCCATATCATGCTCTGATATTCAGCCTCTGACATCTGCTCTGTGAAGGAAATGCTTTAGTGATATAGATTATGAGTTAAAATTTATCTTTCATCCCATCATTTTTTCTCTTACTGTACCATTTAGATCTTATCATACCCTTTCATATTCCTTCTGTCCCAGTTGACCTCACTCAGTGTACAATCTCCTACCTCCAAGCCTTTGTCTAGAATGCATTCCTTTCTCAGCTTTGCCTGTTAGGATCCTTAGATTTCTTCAAAAGAATAGATCAGCTATTAATCTCTTCCCTGATTCTTCTGTTTATTAATATTTTTTGCTTCCTGAATCGGCATTAACTTATTTCTACATATGTTTATCCCTGAGTAGAGTGCAGGATCCTTCAGGTCCGAGATTATTGTACTTAATATTTTTTTCTTTATATCTTCAATTTCTCACATAGGGCCTTGTACATAATAAGTATTTAGTAAAGCTTGAATTTAACTAAGACATACTCTGACTCTAATAAATAGTTTATCATTACAGCGGGAATTAAAATTAACTTTTTGTTCAACATAGTGAATATGTTGCTTCTTTATTACTTGTAAATCTGTTGGATTTTTTTTTTTTCCATTCTAACATCTCATAGTATAGGTTCAAAATTGCTAAAGGTGAAAAGGTGGATAGGGTGGGCTAGTGGAGCAAGCTCAGGCTCTTGTGTTAGAGGTTTGGGGTTCAAATCTCATCTCTTACACTTATTATCTTTGTGATCTTGGCCAAATCACTTTCGCCACCTAGTCCTGTTTCCTCATCTGTGAGATGAGGTGGTTTAAATTAGGTGATATCTGAGATCTGTTCCTACCCTAGATCCAAGATCTTATGATTTGATGATCTCTGATGCTTCCTTATTCAATATTATTGAGTCTGCTTTGTGCACCTTAGCGGGGATTACTAAAATTCCCTTCCAGCCTCAGGTGTCTGAATCAATACTCTAGAGAGGGAGGCTCTGGCCATGAAGATTTGATATATGAATCCTATAGTTAGAATGACTAGAGGGAAATATCATAGGAAGTAGAACAAGCCAATGCTCGTTCCCTAGCGATTGTCTGTCTGTCTGTCTATCTATCTGTATAATAATATAATATTATCTAATTATAGATAGAGAGAGAGAGAGAGAGAGAGAGAGAGAGAGATAAAAGCTATGTAGTTTGTAATTGTACAAGAAACTCTAGGAGAGGATACAAGAGGGGCTATGATGGAGTTCTGTGCTCTGCTATTTGGTTTGAGGCTTTCTGGAACTTATTTTAGGAGCCTCTGGTTGGTGGAAGCTAGGGTGGTTATATATTATCATATAGGTACATTTCAAGGGCTACTAGGGTAGTTCTAAAATACACAGAGTGTTAGACCTGGAGGCAGCAGGACTCATCTTCATGAGTTCAAATCCAGCCTCAGACATTTATTAGCTGTGTGATTCTGAGCAAGTCACTTAACTCTGTTTGCCTCAAAACAAAACAAAACTCAAACCTGACACCCAAACTCAAACAAACATAAAACTCTAAACTCCTACTCTCAGTCACTCAGTCAGTACTCTTTTATAAAAGGCTTTTTATGTGACTTGCACTGTGCTTGGCACTTGGGATACAAAGAAAAGCTAGCAGCCCCTACACTAAAGGAGATAACAAATAAATAACTAAGGGACAGCTAGTTGGTGCAGTGGATAGAGCACCAGCCCTGAAGTCAGGAGGACCTGAGTTCCAATTTGGCCTCAGTGACTTGCTACTTCCTAGCTGTGTGACCCTGGGCAAGTCACTTAACCCCATTTGCCTCAGGGGAAAAAAAGAAAAGAAAAAGAAAGAACAGATAAATAACTAAATATGTTTAAGATGGTTTTGGTGGGGAGAGATGTTAGGTGCACAGAACTACCCTTGTGAAGGATGTTGGCTTAAGTGTCAGATCTTCTTAAAAAGATATATACAGAATAGATAGACATTCCTTTTATCTGAAAGGAAGGTACTAATTAATAGTTGGGAGAATTGAAAAAGATCTCTTGCAAAAGGTGGAGTTTGAATTGAGCCTCATTCTGATGGATGAGACAACATAATCATCAATTGGCATGTACTCAATAAATACAGAGAAGATAGAAAGAACTCCAGAGAGGAGGATGTAAGAAAGCTTCCTTATAAGGTAATAAAATTCGTTTTAATAAAAACAAATGTAAAATTTTAAACTTCAGTACAAAAAAGTCACCTTGACAAAGACAGGATGGGACATGTGTTGCTAAAAAGTCTCAATATGAAATCGTGCAAATAAATTTGCTAACATGCACAGTGAATTGTACGCTGGACTTAGTAAGGAGGTCTGAGTTCAAATCCAGCCTCAGACATTTACTAGCTGGGTGACCTTGTCATTTAACTCTGTTTGGCTCAGTTTTCTCATTTGTAATATGAGCTGGAGAGAGAAATGGCTAATCCTTCCAGTCATTTTATTTTCAAGAAAACTACAAATGGGGTCACAAAGAATTAAGAATTGGTTATGACTCAAATGAATGAAGAGAATGTCTGTTCCCTTTGACTTAGAAATTCCATTGTTAGTTATGTGCCCTAATGAGTGGATTAAAATAAAAGACCTGGTAGGGCCCAAAATATTTATAGCACTTTTTCTGATAGAAAATAATTGGGGCAAAAATTAAATGTCCAGTAACTGGGGTACGACTAAACTGAATGTGGTACATGAATGTTATGGAATATTACTGTGCTGTGAGAAATGATGAATATAATGAATTAAGAGAAGAATGGAAAAACTTTCATCAACTGAGTAATTATACTGCCTGAATTGGAGTAAACACAATCAAGGGAAAATTTACACAATGATTATAATATATATATAACTGAAAAAATGTGTTTGGAAAGCAGGTTTGGAAATCAGAAAAAGCTGTGTGACCTTGCCAAGTCACTTAACCTGGTTCAATATTTTAAATAGCTCTTCAAGGCTGTCCATGGCAGAGAAGTTGCCGATTTGTACTGTTGTCAGAACTATTCTCCTCAAATTTCCCTGTAAAATGAAATTATTGGTCTAGTTATTTTTAAATAACAAAGCCCAGTAAATGACATGGCAACCAGAAATGTTAGTGCTATCTGCTGACATGATGTTCAGAAAGAGGAGGGAATAATCCAATCTCTCTACACTTATGTCCCATTTCTCATTAACCTCTCTCTGCAGGAAGAAGATTCTGTTTGCCAACCTTTTACTTGTGATAATCTATTCTGGATGTATCTCAGGGGCCTCTCATTTGTTTGCAGGCCATCCCACCCAACTTGATGGAGATACAGTGCAGGAACTCATTGGCAGAGTCTTGTGATTCTTTGACTTGGGGGGATGACATGATTGGCTTTTGAGGGGGAAGGTCTTCCATAGGAACTCTTTGGGCTCAGCGGCAACTAATAATTATGCTCTTTGGGGCAAAGTACAACATAGAACCTGGGGCAAAAAGCACTTAATAGGCCCTCATCTTCTACAATGTGAAAACTTCTTAGGGAGACATTGAGACTTCTTGGGAGGTCATTACTGAAAAGAAACTCAGATCAACTGGGGAGAGGAATGGAAGGGAAGGGAAAGTATATCAATTGGGAGCTTCATTAGTTTAACTAATTATTCCTACTAACTAGTTTTTGGGCTAAAGAAAAACTGGATAAGCTGCCAGAATATAAATATACTATATTAAAATCTAGGCTTCCTATTTAGAAATCATTATTTTAATACTGGACCCTCTGAATCTCAGGGTCTTGGGGCAAAAACCTAGTTATCACATAATAGTTACCATTCTTAGAGCAGCTAGGTGGATAGAGTGTTGGTCCTGAAGTCAGAAGAACCTGGGTTCAAATATGACCTCAGACACTTCCTATCTGTGTGATCTTAAGCAAGTCACTTTACTGTGTATGCCTCAGTTTCTTCATCTGTAAAATGACCTGGAGAAAGAAATGGCAAACCCACTTTGGTATCTTTGTTAAGAAAACCCCAAATGGGGTCACAGAGAGTTGGATACAACTGAAGCAACTTAACAAGTTCTACTTTACTGTGGGGATGGGAAAATGATGATGCTTCTGGAAGGACCTTCTGGCTATTAGCTCCTCGTCCAGGAACAAGGATAGCTGGATGGCACAGTGGATAAAGTCCTGGGCTTGAAGTCAGGAAGATTTATCTTTGTGAGTTCAAATCTTGGAAAGTCACTTATCCCTGTAAAGTGAGCTGGAGAAGAAAATGGCAAACCACTCCAAAATCTCCAAATGGAGTCACAAAGAATTGGATATGACTGAACCACAACATAGGGATAAACTTCATTGGAGTTATACCCATAACTGTCCCTAAGGGAACAGAACTTGGGGGAGGCTGAAGTAATTTAGAGTTGGAAAAGTATCAGAACTAGCCCTAGTAATCAATAAATCAATCTGCCAGACATGAATCAGCCATGACAGAAATAGCTGAACAACAACAAAGGGTATTAAAATGTCTAAATTTAGTTTTAATCTTAGTTTTTAAAGAATTTAGGTATTTTACTCAGCCCAATGTTCTGATTCTTAGGGTAGAGGTCAGACTGGCATGACCCAAGCCTGAGTTTATCTTGATGATGGGGGACAGGGGAGATACCATCTGGTTTTCCTGTAGGAGTTCCATAGAAGATAATTTTCTTTGTTTCTAGGTAATATGTGCCATGCTAAATTCTGTAGATTCTAAAAAGGAAGATTTTGAGACCTGGGGGAGAGAATATTATATGACTTTTATATAACTTTTTTTAAATTGTTAAAATATTTAAAAAGGACAATTTCCTCCCAATACAGATCATGTCTCCTTCAATAAGCAGAGTGGTTTATACTGTAGAAATTGGAAAGATTACATAGAGGAAAATCACTGGGGTAGAGTGTTAATCCAAAAGTGTTTGAAAAAAAAATGCTCAAGAAACTCAATCAGCCTCTAATTTTTTTTAAAGGTAGGGTATTGAATATCTGAGGAAGAGTACTAAAATGGGGGGGTGGCTATAGGAAGGTCATTTGAAAAAACTGGGGGTGTTTAATATGAAGAACAGAAGATTTGGGGGGTTATGGTGGCTGCCTTTTAGTAGGCACAAGGATTATATTTGCTTTGTTTCCAGACTTTTTATATTATGACTTGCCCCCTTCCAATTTTTGGCCCCCAGCTCATCCCACCTACTCTTTCAAATATATCAAATATATTAACCTGCACAAAGCACCCCAGCTCCTGACTCTGGACATTTTCACTGACTTTCTCAAGCCTACAGTACTTTTCCTCCTCATTTTCCTCCTGACCTCCCTCTCTGGCTTCCTTCAAGTCCCAGCTAAAATCTCATTTGTTACAGGAAGCCTTTTTTGAGCCTACTTAACCCCCTTAAACTTTCTTTACTTGTTCCTTCCCTTGACTACATCCAATGTATCCTGTCTTTATTTTTTTAGACATAGTTGTTTACATGTTGATTCTCCCAGTAGACTGTGAGCTTCTTGAGAACAGGCACTTTTTTTTTTAACTTTCTTAATATTCCTAGTGCTGAAACATTGTAGGCATTTAATAAATGTTTGTTGATTGGCTAAAAGTATAGTAGGTTATTTGGGGAGTTTGTAAATCTTTATTGTGGCTGTTTGCATGTGTGAAACATTGTAGAAATGATCCTTCTTATGGAACAAGTTGGACTAGATGGATGCTAGCTAGATCCCTCTAAGTATCCATGACTTGATAATTTCTTCCTGAGGACAGAATTAGAGAATGCTTGTAAAATCTTTTTAACTTTCAAGTGATCTGAAATGATCATCTTGTTCTTATACACTTACATTTGTTCACTTAGCACTATTCATTGGTGACTTCATGGAATGGTTACCATAATCTAGCACATGCTGAAATGATCCTTCCATGGGGAACCAAGAAAAAAAGGCTGGATTCTTAATTTAATAACTCAAGGGCAACAGAAATAAAAACTGCATTGAGTTTCCTTATTGCAAGCTAAATATACCCTGTCTATCACTATTTCAATTATTATTGTTGTTAGCATTCTCCAGGGATCTCATACTGAAGAATCTGGGTTTTGTTTCTCATCATAGGCTGAAAATTCTAGATTTGTGAATGATACCCCAAAGGGAGTTGAAACAAAGGAGAATGAACCAAGTTATCCTATCCTTGCACATTCCCTGAAGCATATATTAGCTCTACATTTGTAATAAATAGATGAATGAAGGAATACAGTTCTATAATCGTGAATTTTGGTGAGGATCAAAAGGAACCTAATTTTAACATGAACATAGTTTTTCATTTTTTTTTTTTTTTTCTAAATCTGTATGGAAAAAAAGAAACCCTCCTCAAGAAAGTAGAATATTCATGAGATTAGAAGCCAGTATTTCACTTTCAAAAGACCTGGTTTTTAATTCCAGGCTTGCTATTTGTTGTCAATATGATTTTGGAGACTTGACTTAACTTTTCCTGGGCCTTGTTTTTCTCTTCTAAAATGAGGGAGTTGGGCTAGATGATTCTAGAGATCCTAACTTCAAATCCATAATTTTTAGTCTATAATGACTTCATGGTTTCACTGAATAGCCAACATAGTTTTATTTAATTTTTTTTCTTTTGCTCTAGTTAACCACCAATTTTCCTCTCATTTCTGATTTTCCATCATTCATTTGTTCTTTAGGAGAATTATCTTTGCATCTTTCATCTTTCTTCCAGAGAGTCTGCTCTCCCATGGAAATTTCTCGGAAATCTACCAGTTTAGCTGATTCAGCCCTGTCCATCAGCAGTGACTTTGGTCTCTGCAGTTGATTTTTAGGTAGAGTCTCCTTTAGCAGTTCTAATGGAGAGTGGCCTTAAGACAGAGGGCTATAGAAATAGATTCCTGCCCTATGACAGGCCTTTGGGGATCCTATTAGCAACATTTAAAAGGAACTTGGAAGATTTTTTTTGAAAGGAGTAAAAATTCCCTGATTTTAAGACCAGAAAACTGAGCTAATTGAATGAAAGAAATTCTGTATAAATACTGAGAGAGACAGATACAAGGACAAAGAGAGAGGACTGAGAGAGAGATAGAAAGAAAGTGGGTGCTGGATTTAAGTACTGTGCTACATATTGGCTTTATCATCCTGGACAAGTCATTTAATGTCTCAGAGTTCTAGACAATTCTCTAACACTATAAGTTTCAAAAAAGATGCTCATTTTAAACTGGAAAGTGCAGTTTCCTTATCATAATTTTCTCCTAAAATAAAAAAAATCTTAGGTCCAGTCTCTATCCTATTCCACAAAGGTAAAATGAATCAAAATAACCTTTTTGTTTTTCCTTTTTGAGAAGCAGTAGAGCTTAAATGACTTGCTCAGGGTCACACAGATAGGAAGTGTTGAATGTCTGAAGTCAGATTTGGACTCAGATTCTCCCGACTCCATCTAGCTGTTTCCCAAATAAATTTTAAAACAAATAGAAGAAAAAACATGAAGACCATTGTGGCACAAATTCAAAATGCTCACATAAGATGTACCATTTAAAGTCCTGAAAATGGTCTTATGTGTACCTAGAAACCCACTAAGGAGAAGTGATCATTAGAAACTCTTTTATGGGGAGAAAAGTTATTATTAAAAACAGAGCATTTACTTTTCATAACCCCTCCAAGAAATCAGATGAGCCAAAAACTAAATTAACATGGGAAACATTCCCACACTTTCAATTAAAGGGGGAAAAGAATGATTTTAAGTGAGATAATAGATAGTAGCATGTAGAACGAGGGCCTCTGGATGATCATTATTTCATTTTAAAAACCTATTTCGTTTTATCGTTCCTTGATACTGAATATATTTATTTTAATCATCCCAACTTCTATTCTAGTAAATGAGAGGTCAGATTGGCAATGATAACCCAGATAGAAACCTTCCTGTTTTATTTTCTCAAGCTTGGGGACTCCTGATCTCTTCTTTCCTTCTCATTTTCCCCAGGAGTTTAGAGATAGGTGTATTTTCTTTTGTTCCAAAGTGTTCAGGACATTCTATTGTATTCTGGCCGGGGATGGAAAATTTGAAGAGGGACTATAAAAGGGAACATTATATGATCAAATTAATTTGATTTTTAAAAACTTGTTTATGGTCAATTGGTGTTAGGATTACCAGGTGAGAACTCAGGTTGTCTGGACAGTGACAAGGTGAGAACTCAGGTTGTCTGGACAATTACAAGGTGAGAACTCAGGTTGACTCGACAGCTCTCTGGCTCAGACCTTTGGTTCGGGCCTTTAAAGGGAATTTACACCTTAAGAATTCTAAGAGGAGCAAGTTCATTGGTGGAAGTATTTTTCCATGCCCCATTGAGTTCTCACATGCCTATTCTCTGGGAGGATAAAAGAAGGGCAGCATTGGGTCTGAGAGAATCGACTCTGGGATAGAGTTTTGACGCCAGGCAGGCTGAAAGGAGACCAGTCTGATCTGGGGAAGGACAAGAGCTGGAGGAGATTCAGACCTCCCAAGAAACCTGCGCACAGAGGAAAAGATTTTACAGATCTCCTCCCAGAGAAGGATTATAATTGAGCAGACAGACCCTCACAATTCAAGAACATTACAAATTGGTTAGTAGAAGTAACGATATTAATAACCGAAAATTTATTGCAAAGATTTGAGGATGGGGTAGAAAGGAATGGAAGGCATCACATGTTGGCAATTTCCCCAAGTGGTTTAATAGTCAATTGAAGTAACTACTGAATAAGTTAGAAAATGAAAGAAAGGTGGTTGCTGTTGTTTTGTTTCATTTTGAGGATTGAATATGTTTTTAGAGTTCTGGGAATAAATCAGGAAGCAAAGGAGAGATTAAAGATCCATGAGAGAGATCAGATGTTTGCTGGAATCCCAGAATTTTAGAGTAAGAGGAAAAGTTCAGTGATCCTCTGGCACAATTTCTTTGTGGATGACATGAATGTCTGATGAATGCTCATCCAGCCTCTGTTTGAAGGCTTCCAATATGGAAGAGCCAATCATCTCTTCATGTATATTATTTCAACTTAGGATAGCTCTCATTGTTAGCCCTCGACTTTTCTCCACATTGTGATTTCAAGAGACATAGTTTCTGGATAATGTTTATTAATAAACTAGCATATTATTAATAAAATATTATTGGCACTTTTGAATGTTAATGACCTCTCATGTCCATGGGATCACAGCTTATATACCTTTGGAAAAGCCAATGCTCCTGAGATCAACAATACATGAGAGAATGAGATTTGGATTATATTACATTAAAAGTCTTGAGGTACATGACACTGATCACCCAAATATTGGTCAAAAAAACTTGCCAATTTCCATATCACCTATCTGACAAAAGAGAGAACTCACATTTTCTCAGGCCTGTTGGAGCAAACAATGAACAGGAATCCACTCATTAGCTTAAACTTATAATTTCTTTTACTGTCTTTCATTAGGTTACAGATATCCTGGATGTAAGTCTTTGAGAACAATTTTCCACATTGATTAATTTCTGCATGAGGAAGTAGGAAAGGGGAAAAACCTTGATCTCGATTTAATAATTAGCTATTATTACAAGAAAAAAAATCATTTCTCTAAGTATAAAGACCAGATTTGACTTTTTGCCATTGCTGCCCATTGTAAAGAAAACATTTCAAATCTCATTTCTACAAGACAACCTTTCAGATACTTGAAGATACTTATCATGTCTTCCCTCTTTCTTCTCCAGGCTAAACATATAGTTTCTTCAATCAGTTCTCAAAGGACATAGACTTAAGGTCCTTCACAATTTTTACTATAGCTTTTCTGTACACTCTCTAGTTCATCAACATCTCTAGTTCTTTCTTAAACTATCATTCAGAACACAAGAAAGGTACCAGACAGTGGATAGATCACCAGCCCTGAAGTCGGGAGGGCCTGAGTTCTAATTGGGCCTCAGACACTTAATACTTCCTAGCTGTGTGACCTTGGGCAAGGCACTTAACCCCAATTGCCTCAGCAAAAACAAAAACAAACAAACAAACAAAAAGTAGTAAAATGGAATGGATACGAATTTATTTCTTATCCTAGAACTATAAGAATCAAAGATTTGTTTCCTGTTTTTCTTGATTTCTTTTTTTTTTTAGTCTTGTTATTCCAAAGATTGTTATCCCTGGCAAGGAATACCCAAGCCAAAGATTTGGAATAATACTTCTTTCTTTCCTTCATCTAATATTATCATACTATCAGTCATGAGTGATTTGTGTCATTCTCCTTGAATCTGACACCAATAAATTTTAGTCACATCAACAAATATTTTGAAGCACTTACTATGTGTCAGGTATTCCCCTCCTTGCCAGGGACACAAAATGCAAAAATCAAAAATCTTTGCTTGTGAAGAGTTTTTTGTTATAAAAGACACAACTATACACAGAAGTAAATTAAATATATTTATTTATATATAACACACATATTAAATATAAATTAATTTAATTTACATAGCTTTTTTGTTGTCCTTAGTACTAATTGCTAGCTCAATTAATTCTGAGCATTTAGTTCAATGCTATGAAATTCTAGTCTTCAAGGTCATTATGACTTGAGCTCTTGAGTCTATGATTTTACTCTCTGCACTTAGAATTCAAATGGATAGATAAAATAAGATAAAACAAATCTCAATAGAAAGCCCAACTATTTTTGTGTTTATTGTTGATTACAAAAAATGTTTTTACTTGCTGTAACAAAATGTAGCTTTAAAGTTTTTCCATTCATGCACTAAAATTCAAGAGTCTTTAATAGAGATAACAGAGAAATTTTATTCAGTGACTGAAAATCAATATCAACTGAGATATAAAAACAAGGAGGGACTCATGCTAATTAGGCATATTCTCCAGAGCCAAGAAGATATCCTTTGCAGTCAGACTGGAAGAGGTTTTCCTGGAAATCTTGAGGTTGTTTTAGATGCTTCTGTTTGTGAGCATATCAAAGAGCAAGATAGGCAGCCTTCAAATCTATTAAATTTGTCACATCAGTTCTGCTTGGCTTAATTCAGAACAAGAGAATTAAACTAGATGGTCTTAGAGTTCCAGACTCAAATCTGTGATCCTACAAATTCAATTTAAATCATCAAAGTTTCTTTAGGTGTGTACTATGTGGTAAATTCTAAATTATTCTTTCCCTGCTTTTGGGCAGCTAACCATCTACTGGGGAGCAGAAAGGAAACAGGGTAAAGTGTAAGTAAGTAGCAGTGAAGAGAAAGAATGAACCAGTGATCTCACTGATATAGAGCAGGGTGAGGAATTATTTGATCTGGTCCTTCCAAGTCAACCTCACTTGATGATGAACTGAAAGCTACATACAACAACTTCCCATTGCTTGAGTTTTGAAATCGATAATTTCATTTTATCTGTGAATAATATTACAAATATCCAAATGATCATTGACAAAAAAAAAAAAATGGATCCTCACCCCTAGGATTACAGATGAGAAAATCATTTTTCTGATACATTTTTTCTTAGAGTACAGGGAAATTAAGTGGCTTGGCCAAAGTTAAATATAAATATAAGTAAATATAAATTTATATATAAATATAAATATAGTTAAATTCATTCATTAGAGATGAGACTTGAGCTCAAGTCTTCCTGGCTCTGAGATCAGCTTTTCCAATCGAGTCAACCAGAACTGAAGTGAAAAATTTAATTAATTCCCTGAGCTCAAATCTTCAATTCTTTCTTCTATACGCCAGAGGTAAATGTCACATGATTCAGAGTTAGAAGGATATGGGTTCAGTTAGTATCTCTATGACCCTATGGAAGTCACTTACCAACTCTGTGCCTTAGTTTTCTCATCTATAATTTCTCATCTATAACATGTGTTTGTGGGATTGGGATTATTAATCTCTAAAGTCCCTTCCATATCAAAATTTCTGATCACGTGATCCCGATGTTACCAATAACCACTATAGCTCCCAACTGCTAGATTTGTTACATTTCCTTCATCCCCTGTGGCTCTCTGGTACCCTTAAGGGCTTTTAAGATCTCTTGTCTCTTCCCAACAATCATGTTCCCTAAGTTTTAGGGTTACAAGAATCCAAATTCCCTTTAACCATTTAAGATGAGCATTTGCAAAGGACCATTTTTTACTTCAAAGATATATGAAAAGCAAGTATAGAAATACTTCTCCAAACACATGGTAGGTATAATGTCCTCTATATAAACTTGGTTTCTAAAGAAAGAGTTGAGGGGGATTAGTTTCAGAGGTTTGGCACATTTCTTGCATAACATTAATCCCACCAATTTTTGGGCTTGCACCCAGAACTCTGGCTTTTCAGAGCTTTCAGTTGGGCTTATAGTAATATTTGGTTTGAATTCTGGGCTGCTAAGTCCCCATGGCTTGAGATATTGTGTTCTGGGATTCCATTGTCTGTACCTAGAACTGAAAAAAATTAGAAGAACCTAGATTAAAATTTCAAACTGATTTCTTAGGGTCAAAGTATTCAAGAGGAAGGGAAGATGGCCCTTTCCCATCCAATATATTGTATTGTACCTCTTACAGAATGAATGAATCTTTCACCAATGGATGTCACCAGAAAGAGAGAATGGTTGTTTCAGTTAAGTAGATGCAGGTAATTCCAGCCATGTAGCCAATGGAAAGGGACTACAATCAAGTTCATAAAAGATCAGTACAGAATCTTCTCCCACAAGAGGTCCCTGGTGTTTCTAACATAGTGTCTCCATCTTTGGGCATCTTGACCTTTGGCAAAGCCATTGTACTGTGATACCCTGGAAGGGCACCCTGGGGGAGTTTGTGTGAAATATGGGAGGCTAAGTGAAACTATTGAATCTTCCCAATGTGAGGATACTGCAGGCTAACCCCGGAGTATGCTTTGGTTTATTCTTTACATTTGTGTGCTCAGATCCTAGCACTAAAGAACTACTTAGTACATGATAACTGATTGATTGGTTGACCTTGGTGAAAGAAAAACCTCCATTCCCTAATAAAATTCAAACTAGCCACGTCCAGAAGGGTGCTGTAGGGCTTTAGTTATTGACAGAGGGTTACTAAGGAAAGACCAAGAGTAGCTGATTTCTCCAGCTCTCTTGAGAGAGTGTAGTTCTGACTCCTGGGGACCAAACCCCTTTGCACTCCAAAAAGCGAGTCCCTTCAGCAAGACCAAAAAAGTCTCATGTTCAACGTGCTGGTCCTAGTCTCTAAGGCAAATATCACTCACACCCATCCATCCATTACTTTATTAGACAGGTGTTTATTGGGTGCATACTAGGTGCTAAGCACTGTTCTAGGTTTGTGAAAACAAACACAAAAGTAAAATATTCCTTATCCTCAGAGAAGTTATAGTCTAGGTAGGAGATGTTCATGAGTAAGTAAATGCAAAATATATGCCACCTAAATGCAAAGTAATGGAAGGTATTAGATTAAGTAATTAGCTGGTCCTTGAGCTGATCCTAGAAGGAAGATGGAGGTGAGGAGGAAGAACATTTTAGGCATAGGGGAAAAAAAATACTATAAAAGTATAGAGGTAGAAGTTAGAATGTCATGTTTAAACTGTAACATAGGCCTGTGTGATTGAAAATTAGAGTGTGTGAATGGGGATAATATAGAATTTGCCTGAAAGGATAGCTTGGACAACAAAGAGAAGAATTTCTCTTTTATCCTCGAGGCAATAGGAAGCTGCTAGAATTTTTGAGTATAGGGATAACAAGGTCATACTTATATTTTAGAGAAAAAAGGGAGTTTGAACTGTTATGTGGAGGATGAATTCAGAGAAGAGACTTGAGACAAGGATACCAATGAAATCACAGGTTAAGTCCCTGTCACAGTATTATCCTTAGGTAATTGTGGGCAACAGTTCTGTCTGTAATGATGTTTTCCTTTTAGTAATGTTTATTTGTTAAATGCTGAAGGATACTTTGAAGTGTTTATGGAATGAAGATTTGTCATCTACTATTTTATGAAGCATGAAGATTTTTTGATGTATAATTCTTGCCATAGTCATCTCTTAATACATACTTAGTAGACGTTAATTTTTGCAGACATCAGTGCTATGTTACCCATTTTGAAAAATTCCCTTGTCTAATCTGCATTGATCAATACATTTATATTCTTTTACAATAACATTTGTGTAGCTTCTGGTGACAATAGCCTAGTCCCTAATTTCTATAATTTTTATTATTGTTGTTGTTCAGTCATTTTCATCATGGATGTTTCTTCATGACCCCATTTTGGGTTTTTTAAGCAAAGATACCTAGAATGGTTTGTCATTTCCTTCTACAGCTCATTTTACCATATACTATATCATGAGGAAACTGAGGAAAACAGGTTTGAATAACTTGCTTCGGGTGACACAGCTAGGATGTCTGAGGCTGGATTTTAACTTAGGTCTTCCTGCCTTCAAGCCTGGCAATTCTGCTATTTTTCCTTTTTTTAATCAATTGCATTTTTGTAATTGAATAAAAGTATAAATATAAAATTAGTATAAACATGTATAAATATAAATGGACAAGTAGGTGGCACATTTTATATAGTTCTATGATTGGAATCAGAACACTTTCATTTTCAAATCTGGTGTCAGACAATCCTTAGCTGTGGACCTTGGAAAATTTATTTAATTCTATTTCCCTAAGTTTTTCATCTACAAAATGAGCTGGAGAAAGAACTGACACACCACTTTAGTATCTTAGCCAAGAAAACCCCAAAATGGTGCAACAAAGAATCAGATATGATTGAAAGATGACAACTCAAAAGAATAAATCTTGTATACTAATTTTTTGTGGCCTTCCTGAATGCATGATTAGAAAAAATCTAGTAGTAGACAAGACAATTGGGATACCATATAAAATTCTTACCATCTGTCAATGTCAAGGAAATCCAGATATTGAAGGTGTCAAGCTTGACCTTGGTCATTTCATTTAACCTTGTTGAATGAAAATGACATGTAATACCTTGACAATGCTCTAGATAAGACCCATTGCAACATAAATCTTGATCAAGGAGAAGTCCATAGATAATTGCCTTGAGGCTTACTAGGATCCTGGAATTAAAAACTGAATGGGAAAAACCCATTTAAATCAACTAATATCTATGTCATACTTGTCTAAAGAATATATCTTCAGAATTATAAACTGGGTCATAATGCATTTAAAAAGAATCATAACAAAAGCCATACAAAATAGTTGAGACAGATTTTGTTTTCATATGATTTTCAGCTCATTTATCAAGTCTTTATATTTTGAAAACTTTTCCCTACATAGTTTGGAAATTATGGGTGGGGAACCCATTACCAGGTTGTTCTCAAGTTTTTATGAATCAATGATATACCTAATTGACTATAGAATATAGTTTAGTATATGGTATTAAGTTTCAGTATGGTTTATTGGTTGAGTTTCATATTGTAGGCTGTTTGTTGGGTAGTTATTTGTTATATTAGTGCATGAAATATAACGGGCCTCTGATGTAAAAATCTAATTGCCAGGTAAGATTGTGTTAGTTATTGTACATATTCTAAAACTTCTATAGCTGATTGTGATGTATTACATTTACTACTGCAATCACTAGGATCAGACTCCTTAAGGATAACCCAAGCCCTAATGGTTATGGTATGGGTCTGAATATCCATCACAAACTCTTTCATTTAAATGAGTAAATCCACATGACTTTGCCATTTGTTAATGCATTTTTGGTTGACTGAGTTCATGAGTATCATCCACGAAAAGAATTTGATTTTATTGCTGAATCTTAGTTATTGTATATACTCCATTCAGAGGTCATACACACTTCTTTATGTTTAACAAATGCTTTTATATCTGTTGCCTGCTTTTACTCAGAGAAATGATGCATACTTATTCCAAAACTAGTCGTAGGCTTAAAAAAAAAAAAAAAAAAAAAAAAAAAAACTTGTTTATCACATTCCCTAAGAATGTTTATCAATTCTTATGATCCTTTATTTAAGGAAATGTTAAACTGTTGATAGTTGCTTTAGAGTGATGGGATCTATGTCTTATCTATTTGTATGAGTTTTTGTTAAGATACTTTCTAGCTATGTTATAGGCTACTTTATAATTCTGAAGGTATACATTACTATTATTTTATTTGTAGATATTAATTGCTTTAAATGTGTCCTTCCCATTCAGTTTTGATTTTAGGATGCTAATAAGTCACAATATATTTCACCACAGACTCCTCTTTGACTTATTTTCTGTGTGGGGATGGTTCTTATTTAGCGGATACTCTTCCCTAACAAAAATCCATTGGAGTCCTCAATTTAGAATCCAGAAATATCTTGGTATTATTAAAATCATCTTCCTAATTGGTTCAATATGATCTCCTAATTCAAATTTGACACCTTCATTATCTATATTTCCTTGACCTATAGTTAGAGTCTTACATTTATTGAATACAAATGATATTTTAATATCATTGAGAAAAGATTCAATGAGATGAAGAGCTATTTAATTTCTTCCCAGTGGCTCCACATAGCTTGATGTCATCCATCTACATCAGGTGGTAAAGAGATGTTTTGTTTGGAATCATTCAAATTGGAAGATGTATTTTGCTCTATGTAAAACTTAAGATAATAGATTTAATGTTAGGCAAAACTGGAATGGGTTTGAAATGTCTCTGAAAAATATCCTGTCTTATATAAATTGTCCTTGAAAATATTGTGTAGGTGGTGTGTTTCTAAGAGGGAACAGTTTTCTATGTGGACGACAGATGTTCTAGCATTCTCACTAGACTTGGGTCTATCATTCACTGACAAGCCATGAAAGTGTGGCTGGATTCTCAACTGAGTTTCCCATTGGATTGTTGGTAGTGAAACTACTGAGGTTTTTTTTTTTTCACTAAAAAGAAAAATATCAAGGCAGCTAAACAACCATTTTTCTCTTGCTCCTTCTGGCATTATGATCGAATGATTTACTCAATTATATAATTCCCCAAGTCTGTATTAAATGGAAAAGGTTTTATTTTAAGAAGGGAAAACAACATTAATTTACTGTTGTTTTAATACACTATCCTAAATAGGTAATGTCCTTTTTTCTATAATTATAGATATTTGAGAAATTCACTCATTAAATGCCAATTCATTAAATTGGAGAGTATCTACTCTTGATCTAATAAACATTTTATTTTATGAGTTTCCTATTTAACCCCACCCCCACAAAAACTTTTTTTTGCTTTTTTTATTAAAGCTTTTTATTTTCAAAACATATGCATCGATAATTTTCCACATTGACTCTTGCAAAACCTTGTGTTCCAAATTACTTCCCTTCCCCCAATCCCTTCCCCTAAATGGCAATTCTTCTTTCCATATTTCTACAATTATTATGCTGAACAAGAAAAATCAGATCAAAAAGGAAAAAAAATTAAAAGAAAGCAAAATGCAAACAAACAATAAAAAGAGTGAAAATTCTATGTTGTGATCCACATTCAGTTCCCACAATCTTCTCTCTTTCTGTAGATGGCTCTCTTCATCACAAGATCATTTGAACAGGCCTGAATCACTCATTGTTGAAAAGAGCCATGTCCATCAGAATTGATCGTCATATAATCTTCTTGTTGCTGTGTACAATGATCTCCTGATTCTGCTCATTTCACTTTGCATCAGTTCTTGTAAGTCTCTCCAGGCCTCTCTGAAATTATACTGCTGGTCATTTATTCTAGAACAATAATATTCCATAACATTCTATACCATAACTTATTCAGCCATTGCCCAATTGATGGGTATCTACCTCATTTTCCAGTTCTTTGCCACTACAAAAAGGGCTACCACAAACATTTCTGCAGATGTGGGTCCCTTTCCCTCCTTTATGGTCTGTTTGGGGTCTAAGCCCAGTGGAAACACTGCTGGATCAAAGGATATACACAGTTTGGTAGCCATTTGTAGTTCCAAATTGCTCTCCAGAATGGTTGGATCAATTTACAACTCCACCAGCAATGTATTAGTGTCCCAGTTTTTCCATATCCCCTCCAACATTCATCATTATCTTTTCCTGTCACCTTAGCCAATCTGACAGAAGTGTAGTGGTACTTCAGAGCTGTCTTCATTTCAAGCCAAATCTTCAATCTGTGACGCTGCACTTGAACAATTATAGACATAAAAAGAGACTCAATTTTTTTGTTTTAAGTTGTTTTTGTTTATTTTATTATTCAGTTTATTATTTTTTACTCAATTTTTAAAGTACTCAATATTATATTATTATCATTCTGTTTATTTTAAGGTGTTTTATTTTGTCTTAGGTAATTGGTTTATGTATTTAGGTTACATTAATATATGCCCTAGTCATATTTCAATCAATGGAATCACTACTCTACTTCACACACATTATGTGAAGCTTTGTGTAGGAGAAAAAAACACCAACTCTAGGGTGGAAAGACCTGGCTTCAAATTTTGCCTTTGGATTTGTTCTATGTGTTACTGATGGGTCAGAGCTGAGGGTCTGCTCAAAAATGCATATCTGGCTAAGGAATATGAAACAATGAAATCTCTTATCTCTTGCTCTTTATTTGTCCTTTGATTGACCTTGCTTAAAGCCATCTTGCCTCTTTAACCTGGATGAAAAGACATCCTGGTTTCTTCTCTCTCTTTTATAATTTACAATCTTATAGGCTGCTAGCTAAGCCCCCAATTTTCAGTATATAAAATTCTCCCCAAACCATGTCTAATTTGTTACACTTCCTTTAGAGACTAGCCCATCAGCTATGATGTAAATAAACTCTTTTCTTTAAGAGAATCTCTTTGAATTCTTTCAGACTATGAACTATGATTCACACACTTGAGAAAATTATCTTAGATCATTTCTCATATGAAGGATTTGTACTAGTTAGCTTCTGAGATCCCTTCTAGTTCTGAGTTTATAATCCTAAACTTTATTTGTGATTTCATTGGTTTAGGAAATTCCTGATAAGAAATCTTCTCCTAGAGATGTAGAGTAATAGTAATTTATAGTTTCATTGATAAATGGTCAAAGGATATGAACAGACAATTTTCAGATGATGAAATTAAAACTATTTCCACTCATATGAAAGAGTGTTCCAAATCACTATTGATCAGAGAAATGCAAATTAAGACAACTCTGAGGTATCATTACACACCTGTCAGATTGGCTAAGATGACAGGAACAAATAACGATGAATGTTGGAGGGGCTGTGGGAAAACTGGGACACTGATGCATTGTTGGTGGAATTGTGAAAGAATCCAACTATTCTGGAGAGCAATCTGGAATTATGCCCAAAAAGTTATCAAAATGTGCATCATACCCTTTGACCCAGCCATACTACTACTGGGCTTATACCCAAGGAACTACTAAAGAAGGGAAAGGGACCTGTATGTGCCAAAATGTTTGTGGCAGCCCTTTTCATAGTGGCTAGAAGCTGGAAGATGAATGGATGTCCATCAATTGGAGAATGGTTGGGTAAATTGTGGTATATGAATGTTATGGAATATTATTGTTCTATAAGAAATGACCAACAGGAGAAATACAGAGAGGCTTGGAGAGACTTACATCAACTGATGCTGAGTGAAACGAGCAGAACCAGAAGATCATTATACACTTCAACAATGATACTGTACGAGGATGTATGCTGATAGAAGTGGATTTCTTCAATATAGAGAAGAGCTAATCCAATTCCAATTGATTAATGATGGACAGAACCAGCTACATCCAGAAAAGGAACATTGGGAAATGAATGTAAACTGTTATTTTTACCTTCTGAATCCAAGTCTTCCTGTGCAACAAAAAATTCGGTTCTACACACATATATTGTATCTAGAATATACTGTAATATATTTAACATATATAAGACTGCTTGCCATCTGGGGGAGGGGGTTGGGGGAGGAAGGGAAAAAATCTGAATAGAAGTAAGTGCAAGGGATAATGTTGTAAAAAATTACCCATGCATATGTACTGTTAAAAAAATGTTATAATTATAAAATAAAATAAATATTTAAAAAAAATTATAGTTTCATGGGGTCATGTGGAGACACTGAAGTTAAATGATTTTTTCAAGCTTGTAACAAAAGCTAGGGCGGAAATGAGATCTTCTTGCCTTAGAAGCTAGATAACTGCCCCTTATATACTATATTATGCTAAATGAGTGGTAGCTTTGACCACTTCTGCCAACTCTAGTCTAACTTCAAATCTGAAATGAGGCAGGCCAGTATAGAATTGGTACTAGTAGCGGGATAGATAAACTGAGTTTATGACCAACAAAATGGAGGGATAGGACAAGAACAAAGGAATGTTCTTGGCTTGAGAGCATCCAAGTTCAAATGGATTAGAGAGTAATCTAGTCCAAATGGTTTCCCTGTTTAAATGGAGGTTTTAGGAAGGACTCTTTGCATTGCCTTCTATTTCTCCAATCAGGGGACAGAAAGTTCTGAGGATACTGGTGACTTGTGAATGCTAAAGATAATGTAATCTTGACAGGATCATGGGTTTCTTGATGAGGTTCCTGGAGCCATATGTAGAGTAGGGAATAGAAGATGACATTATATGTAAGTTATTGTAGTTTTATATATTTGTGTGAGTTCAAGCACATGTATACACCTACTTTTGTGTGGCATTTTAACTTGGTTTGGAAAACACTACTTTTTTCTAGCAAGTTGGAAGCTGCAAAAAAAAAAAGTCACTTGGGAGAGAAGAATTGTGTAACTATTGGCTTCAAGTATGTGTTTGTGTGAGTTTAAGTGTGGATAGTGGAGCTGACAGTTTTGTTGAGAAGGAAAGGGCCTTCAAGAAATTCAAGATTATGTAGAATTGTGAATTCAGTACTCTTGAATCTGGCATTTCAATTTTTTTAAGTTTATATTATGAAGTTTATTTGACAAATCTTTTTTATGAATGGCTTATATAGAATGTTTCAGTCCCAAATTAAGTTTGAAGGGCTATGTGAATTTTGAAAATTTATGCATCTGAATAGTTAGTCATCAAGCATTTTAAAAGTACTTACTATGTGTCAGAGACTATTATGTGCTAGAAAATTATGTGAAAATATTATTTATAGCAAGAAAATAAAGAATATGATTTCACTTGGGAGAATGATAATTTTATATCCAGGAGTTGATTTGATCCTAAAAACTCATTTTTTTTCTAAAATAGCTGTTATTGATATGTTTTGTTTTTATAGCATTTAAATTTTCCCTGTATCCCTTCCCCTCTCATATCCCAGAAACCCATACTTTATAAAAGATTTTTTTTTAAAAGAGAAAAAGAAAACTAGAAAGAAAAAGAAAGAATATTAGCAAAACTGATCAATACCACAAAAATATCTAAAGTTAATTCAATGTTCTCTGCCAATTTATTCCTAATGTAAAAGGGCAGGGGAAGGTAACTTCTCATAGATCATCTTTGGGACTCATTATTTATTATTTCAAAATCCTTCACTAGATGTGTGGTTGACTTTTTTATCGATTGTCATTCATATATTTATCGTGCATATTGTTTTCCAGCCTCTACTTACCTTACTCTGTATCAGTTCATGTATTATACTTCACATTATTCATTTTTTCTCCTAGCACAGTCATACTCCATGACATTCTTGTACCACAGTTTGGTCAGCCCTGTCTCAATGGATGGGCATCTATTTTGTTTCAAGTTATTTGTTACAACAAAAAAAGCTGCTATAAATACAATGGTTTCTGGGGAGCCTTTCTTTTTGACAATGACCTCCTCAGGGTGTATGCCTATCAGCAGAATCTCTGGATCAGATCAAAACATTCATCTTTAACAATTTGTTTGAAAGGGTGATAGTGAGGTCTGCTTTGAGTACACCAAAAACAAAAAGAGAATAGGACCCAGAAAAACCTTGGAAAAATGCAGATCAATAGAACTGGGCAAAGCTGAAATATATAAATGAGGTGGTTATGCAATGTTTAGAAGAAGCTGTTGGTACCCAACACTAAAATTGAAATGTGGTTGTTGATTGCTGCCATTGGTGATATTTTTACTATCCAAAGGAAGCTTCTTGTACTGCAGACTGAAATATGAACCGTGACAACAATAACTTATTTTTATACAGCACTTTAAGCATTGCGAAGTGCTTCCAATACATTATTCTATCTTAAGTTTACAATATCCCCATGAGGCAAGTGCTATGGATGTTTCTGTCCACATTGTACAGATTAAGAACTGAAGTCTGTAGAGTGGCACAGTGACTTGACCAGGGTCATATCGCTGAGATTTAAACACAGATTTCTCTCTCTTTCCCTTCCTCCCTTTAACTCTTGGCCATTTTCTGTATTTCCCTCCTACTTTCCCTTTCCATCTCAGTTTTATACTGTCTTTGTATTTCTCTGAGTCTCCTTTGTGTTTCTTCTTCCTCCTCCCCATCTTCCTCTTTCCTATTTCTCCTCTTCTTCCTCCTGTCCTTTCTCTTCCTCCTCCCTATTCTCCTTTTCCTCCTTCACCTTCTTCTCTTCCTCACCCTCTTCTTCTTCCTTCTCCTCCTCTTCCTCCCCAACTTATGTCTACATCAGCCACATCATTTTGGTGCTTGAAAACTTCAGCCTTCTTTCTTGTCATAAGGTCCCTTAAATAAATCTATCTTTTGCCAAAGAGAATGGCCATTGTGAATTCTTCACAAGACCATACCCAACTATGCCTACCATTATCTGGTTTCTATATTAGCCACATCATATGCATATATGTACATACATATGAACATAGCTATATCTATAAATATATTTGTATATATGTATACAATACACAATACTCTGTTGCCTTCCTGCATGATAAAGTTCATATTTTTTCATAGCTGAATTCAAAGTGAAAAAATACTAGGTTCTGGGAGAATGATTCAGAATGTGAAAAACTCACAAAGATTTCTTGTAGCCACAAGGAGTCCCTTTATTGTCATAAAAAGGACAAAATAGGCTGATCAAGTTGATGAGGCAGATGAAGCAGTGGGCTGAAGTGAAGGGATAGTATTTAAAAGTCAGAGGGAAGAGGGAAAGGGCAGAGTCTAGAAATTTAGTTAGGGAGGGCCCTAGTTGAGAACATACTTGAACATATATTATGTCTATGTCAACAGCTGCATGATGGTGATGAGGTCAGTGGTAGTAGTGATGAGGTGCTCGAATTGGGATGGGGAATCCCCTCTGGTTGAAAGCTCAGGTTGCTTGCAAAAGAATTTGCAATCCCAAAATCTGCGTGACAAAAAGGGATTTTTTTGATACTGAGAAGCCAGTTTGCTAGGAAAATAGACTTCTTAATAGGCAAAAGGTCCTGTTAGGAAGATAGCAAAGTTTAATGCTGAGAAGAGAATATCTCCAACAGTGGACAAAAAGTCCTGGCAGGACAGCTTGCTAAGAAACAGCTTCCTTGGCAAGCATAATCCTGTTTAGGACTTCTTTGAAGATTCGGGGTTCAGAGTTGTCTTTTATTAGCTGTCTGGAGCTTCAATTCAATTCAAAACTGAATGAGATTACTTAATTGAGAGTTTGAGTCAATGTTGACAATGCCCTGGGGCTAGATCTCCAATTGAAAAGAGATTACTTATTTTGGGAATTTGAGCTACTGGGAGTGGTTCTGGACTAATCTTCAACTCAATAGAGGGTACCCTCACATCCCTGGCCATGATCTCCAATTGAATGAGACCACCCAACTGGGCTCCCTGAGCATGGGCCTCAGGGCCCCCCAAAGTCAAAGGGGACACAATTTACATCAATGGGACCATAGGAAATGAGATATGGTAATATGGGATAATGAGACTAATTTGGTCACAAAGATTATTTGTAGGCCAAGAATAAATATCTTTAGTGGGCATACTCAGGGCCAAATTCCTGAGTGTTTTATCTTGTAAGCAAGACTAAGGAAGGCTAGCTTAACTCACCAAATCAGTAAGGATCCTGGAGATAAGAGATCTTTTTTTCCCTAGAGCATATTCTTGCCCTGCAAAAAACCTTGTAACTTCACTGACTTCCCCTTGCCCAATTCTAATTTTCAAAGAGTTATTTTCATCTTTGAGACTCTGCACCTCCTTTTCTAATTCGTTAACTTTTTTTTTTCTCATAATTTTCTTTTTCTTGGATGTCTATAGAGTACTTTTAAACTTTTTTTCTTTACTTTTTCCTCAATGTTTCTCATTTGATTTTTGAATTCTTTTTTGAATTCTTCTATAAATTCTCTCTGGTCAGAGAACCATTTCATATTAATCTTTGGGATAGAAGTTTTTTGTATTTTGTTTTTTTACTAAAGTGTCTTTCTCTGAAGATGAATCCTGGTCTTCCCTGTCCCCATAAAAGAATGATAGTTTTATTTTATTATTATTATTATTTTTTTATTTTATTTTAAAGGATAGGGTTCTTTCTTCTTTGCTAGTTCAGTTTTTTTTTTTTTTTTTGTTTTTTTTTTTAATAAGAGGTATTAGTGTAAGTTCTTCTAATCATGAGGCATGGTGGCTCAAACTTCCCTTCAGCTCTCCACTCTGACTAGGAATCCCAAACCAAGTGCTCCATCCTCCTGCAAATATGCCCACAGCCATTAGTGTCCCTACCCCCACTGCTTCTGTATTTTCTAGGTCCTGGTTCCTTCTCCCCCAGAGCCTTCTCCCCTCAGCAGCACAGCTAGGTCTGGGTGTTCCCAATCAATTGAGGTTCACTCTGTCTTCCCATATTCAAACCCTGACTCAACAAACAGTCCTAGCAGTAAAAGTCTCTGGTTCCTGCTGAGACTCCAGCCACAACTAGATAGCCTGAGGGATCCCCACTTGATGTTTCTGCAGAGCTAGCTCCAAGGTATTTACCTTGCAGACAGATTAATCCCAGCCTGGGGACTTCAGATCTAGTCAGCTAGTATCAGGAGGATCCCTGTTCAGTCCCAAGTCTTCTTGGTTTTTCACCAGTCTAAGTTTGCCCTGAGGCACAAATTTGTTCTTTTTGTTGGGGAAATCAGGAGAGCTTGAACTTTACTAATCTACTCCACCAGCTTCCCAGAATCCAAGGGATTTTTAAATGGCACATACCCTGGCAATACCACTATTAGATTTGTACCCCAGAGAAATCACTAAAAAGGGAAAAGGCCTATATATACAAAAATATTTATAGTAGCTCTATTGGAGCTACTATAAATTGGAATTGGAAATTTAGGGATGCCCATCCACTGGGGAATGGCTGAAAAAGTTGTGATATATGAATGTAATGGGATACTATTGTGCTATTAGAGGTGATGAACAGACAGATGTCAGAAAAATCTGTAAAGGTTTACATGAACTGATATAAAATGAATTGAGCAGAACCAGGAGAACATTGTACACAGTATAAGCAACATTGTGTGATGATCATTTATGAATGATGTGTTCTTTTCAGCAATACAGTGATCTGAGACAATTGCTAAGCACTCATGATGGAAAATGTTATCCACATCCAGAAAACTGATGGAGTCTGAATGTGAATTGAAACATTTTACTTTTCAATTAAATTTTTAATGATCCTTTTCTTTCATAAAATAATTAATATTGAAATACATTTTATATGATTGTATATACATAACATCAAATTACCAACTTAAGGAGGAGATAATGAAGAAGGGAAAGAGTAAATTTGGAACTCACATTTAAAAAATAATAATGTTAAAAATTGTCTTTCCATGTAATTGAAAAACACACTATTAAAAAGTATTATCTCATTTAATCCTTACAACAACCTTGGGATATCCCAATTTTACAGTTGAGGCAACTGAGGAAGACAAAGGTTGTCCAAGATCTCCATACCTGAGGTTAGGTTGAACTCAAACCTTCCTAATTTAGGATTAGTGTGAGTTTTAGGAGTCAGAATGCCCAGTGGCTGGATGCTGTGTCTAATCACTGAGGTTTCTTGCATCTTGCCTTGACTCAGGAATCTACTAAGAGTCCTGGAAAATAGCTTTCACTCTTTCCTTCTCTTGCTGTCAGGAGCTCCTGCTGCTTTTCTCCTCTCCTCACCTGTTTTCTCTCCTTCTTATCCCCTCCTTCTCCCTGTTCCTTCATCCTGTCATTTTTTTTTCTCACATTCTCCCCCAGTTTCTCTTCCCATTTCCTTTCCTCTTCAGTGGGTGGAATTCACCTTCCCACTTCCAGAACGAGTTGTGTATTTATTCAGTATTTATTTAGTAGTGTTCTCTTCCCATCCCACTCCCTTCCACTTAGACAGCAGAATGTTTTGTTTTTAACTTGTGTTCACAGTCACTATCAAAGACCTGGTAACAAAAAGATGCCTAAATTAAGTCGCTACTTAATTGAGGTAAAATGAATTCAGAGCAGGATTTGTGTGGATGTGTATGTGGGGGGGGGGGTAGCAAAGCATTGAAAGCAAAGTAGATGACCATCTATTGGAAAATGGCTAAAATGTTATGATTCAATGTAATATAAAGAGTAGGGACTGGACATATTATTTCATTTACTTAAGAAACTCCCCATGAGGAAATATTTTTTAAACCATTGGAGGTGGACACCTTCTCCACAATTTTCTAGTCTTAAATGATGTACTAGAGCAGCACTGAGAAATTGAATGAATCGTCCAGGGATATACAGCCAATTAGGAAAAGGGATTTGGACCCAGGCCTTTCTGGACCTCTGAGGTCGAATCTATCAATTTCTTTTTATTTTTTTCATTGAAAATGAAAAAAAAAGTTTTATTAATGTGTTTCATTTTTACAATACAAAAATTTCTATGCTATCCATATAGTTGCTAATTTGTTTTTAGAATGGCTATACTTATTCACAAGTCTACCAGTTGTGCATTGATGTGCCTCAAATGCTGATAATTTTGAGTTTTGGAAATAATTTCTGCCAATCTGATGAGTGTGAGATGGACTTTAGTGGTGTGGAGGATTTTTTCCACATCTTACAGATATTCTGATTTTTTTTTTTCCATAAGAGTTGCCAATTTATCTCCATAGACCATTTTCCTATTTTCCATGCTGATAAAAAAGAAGATTCAGGTATGTATGGAAATACTTGTAAGAGCTGGTGCAGAGTGAAATAAACAGAGATAGAAAAGTAATAAACATAGTGAGTAAAATAATGTAAATGGAAAGCAGAACCGAAATAAAGAGTTGTGTAATGCTGATGATTAAACTTGTCCAAAAGAGAGATGAGAAAAAATATCTTTCTTCCTTTCCTTCCTTCCTACCTCTATAGCACAATAGTATTCCATTGTCTTGAAATGTCTCCCTTTCTAGTGGGAGACAATGGATATGGAACATTTTATAGAATGTTGGATTTTGATAATGTATTGGATGTTTTTGATGAATTTTTACATTTTAAAAAATTGTTATCATTGTGGATGACTTGGTGGGAGGGATAGCTATATTTGGAAATGAAAATTATGTAGAAGTAAAATAAATTTTAAGAATTACTAAGAAATATTATTGTTGTATAAAAATGATGACCAATCTGATTTTTGAAAGACTGGAAAGATTTACATGAACTGATGCTGAGTGAAGCAAGCAGAATCAGCAACACGAGGATTATGTGATGATCAGCTATAATAGACTTGGTTTTTCTCAGTAGTTCAGTGATCCAAAGCAATCCTAATAAACTTGGGATAGAAAATGTCATCCACCTCCAGAGAGAGAACTATGAAGATTGAATATAGATCTACATATACTAATTTCACCTTTTTTTCTTTGTTTTTTTTTTCTTGTGGTTTTTCCCTTTTGTTTTGATTTTTCTTTCCCAACATGATTTACATGGAAATATGCAAAAAAAATGGAAGTGCTTATATAACCAAAAATTGTTTGACATCTACTTGGGGAAAATAAAAAGAATAAAAGATGAAAAAATTACCAAGAAAAAAAAAAACTTGCTTATTGAGAAAAATTCTTCTACAGAGAGGGGAAGAGAGAGAGAGAGAGAGAGAGAGAGAGAGAGAGAGAGAGAGAGAGAGAGAGAGAGAGAGAGAGAGAGAGAACAGAATGCCCATGGGAATCAGTATGAAAAGAAATAATGTTGGGGTTTTCAGACATTTTGCATTTGGTACAGTGTCCTGGATGTCTCTTTTTAGAAAGCTTAAGGACTCTCCTCTTTGGATTTAGAAGGCTGAACCATAGACATCCATGAAAATTTACTGAAGATTTGGAAGGAAATAAGGGGAGGCTAAGAATCTTACACATAATTCATTCCACCATTAGAATCGAGGGATTAGAATTGAGGGGAAAAGGAAGTTCACTGCACACATCATTTCTACCCAAAGTCCTGAAGACTTCTCCCAAACAATCTAAGGCTCAGTAACCCATTTAATGTCTTTCTAAAATGTTATCCTCTCAGAGGTAGAAGATAGAGAAATGCCTCTTACACTCTTAGGACTTTGTTTCTAGAATGACAGCTTATTTCTGGCCTTCAGTTGGATATCCATGAAGACAGTCCCTACGTTATGCTATTCGGCCATGAAAGCTTCTCTCAACCAGATATCAGAATGCATGTCTGTGTCATTGTGTGTGTATATATGTATGGAAGGGGTAAAGTCTAATTAAAACAAACTATTTCTAATGGTTTAAAACATAGAATTATCCTTTAAGAAAGACTGAGTATTGAATCTTTGCTTAAGTAAAAATTGGGATGCCATCTGAAATAATTACATTAATTAAGAAAATGTATTTGCAAATTTATTATTTCTCTTTTTTTCCACTATGTAATCAAAATAATCAAATAGTAAATAATCAATAGTAAAATAAATAAAAATAGTAAGTTAATGTGGGAAATATTCCCATATAATATATGAAAGTGGGGATACAGGAAAAAATGGGATTGTTGTTTTTTTTAATTAATTTTATAATTATAAATTTTTTTGACAGTATATATGCATGAGTAATTTTTTATAACATTATCCCTTGTATTCATTTTTCCAGATTTTCGCCTCCCTCCCTCTAATCCCTACCCTAGATGACAGGCAATCCCATACATTTTACATGTGTTACAGTATAACCTAGATATAATATATCCAATAATAAATCCAATTTTCTTGTTGCACGTTAAGTATTGGATTCCGAAAGTATAAGTAACCTGGGTAGATAGACAGTAGTGGTAATATTTTAAACTCAATTCCCAGTGTTCCTTCTATGGGTGTAGTTGTTTCTGTCCATCATTGATCAGCTGGAAGTGAGTTGGATCTTCTTTATTTTGAAGATATCCACTTCCATCAGAATACATCTTCATACAATATTGTTGTTGAAGTGTATAGTGATCTTCTGATTCTGCTCATTTCACTCAGCATCAGTTCATGCAAGTCTCTCCAAGCCTTTCTGAATTCATCCTGCTGGTCATTTCTTACAGAGCAATAATATTCCATAACCTTCATATACCATAATTTACCCAACCATTCTCCAATTGATGGACATCCATTTATCTTCCAGTTTCTAGTCACTACGAAAAGAGCTGCTGCAAACATTTTGGCACACACAGGTCCCTTTCCCCTCTTTAGTATTTCTTTGGGATATAAGCCCAGTAGTAGCACTGCTGGATCAAAGGGTATGCACAGTTTGATAACTGCTTGGGGATAGTTCCAGATTGCTCTCCAGAATGGCCGGATTCTTTTACAACTCCACCAACAATGTATTAGTGTCCCAGTTTTCCCACATCCCCTCCAACATTCATCATTATTTGTTCCTGTCATCTTAGCCAATCTGACAGGTGTGTAGTGATATCTCAGAGTTGTCTTAATTTGCATATCTCTGATCAGTAGTGATTTGGAACACTCATATGAGTGGATACAGTTTCAATTTCATCATCTGAGAATTGTCTGTTCATATCCTTTGACCATTTATCAATTGGAGAATGGTTTGATTTTTTTTTTATAAATTAGGATCAATTCTCTATCTATTTTAGAAATGAGACCTTTATCAGAACCTTTAACTGTAAAAATGTTTTCCCAATTTGTTACTTCCCTTCTAATCTTGTTTGCATTAGTATTGTTTGTACAGAAACTTTTTAGTTTGATGTAATCAAAATCTTCTATTTTGTGATCAATAATGATCTCTAGTTCTTCTCTGGTCATAAATTCCCTCCTCCTCCACAGGTCTGAGAGGTAGACTATCCTCTGTTCCTCTAATCTATTTATGATCTCATTCTTTATGCCTAAATCATGGACCCATTTTGATCTTATCTTGGTATATGGTGTTAAGTGTGGATCCATATCTAATTTCTGGCATACTACTTTCCAGTTTTCCCAACAGTTTTTTTCAAATAATGAATTTTTATCCCTAATGTTGGTATCTTTGGGTTTATCAAGTAATAGATTGCTACAGTTGTACTCTTTTTTGTCTTTGTACCTAATCTGTTCCACTGATCCACTGGTCTATCTCTTAGCCAATACCAAATGGTTTTGGTGACTTTTGCTATATAATATAGCTTTAGATCAGGTATACCTAGACCACCTTCATCTGACTTTTTTTTTTTCATTAATTCCCTTGAAATTCTCAACCTTTTATTCTTTTATATGAACTTTGTTGTTATTTTTCTAGGTCCCTAAAATAGTTTCTTGGGAGTCTGATTGGTATAGCACTAAATAAATAGATTAGTTTGGGGAGTATTGTCATCTTTATTATATTCGCTTGGCCTATCCATGAGCACTGGATGTCTTTCCAATTATTTAAATCTGACTTTATTTTTGTGGCAAGTGCCTTGTAATTTTGTTCATATAATTCCTGACTTTTCTTTGGTAGATGGATTATGGGATTGTTTTGAATGGTTAAAGTTATAGACTGAGAACTGCCATATTAAATCTAGGTTCCTTTAAGATTTTTTAAAAAAACTTATTTGCAACTTTCAAAACATTTTATTTGATTTCTTAACTTGGATCATATTTATTTTGATCAACTTGATTTCCTGGACTGTCAGTTAAATGTTACATTCATTTATCTCATGGACAGAAGATTGCCCTGAGTTTATTTTATACGTGGGAAGACCCTTGAATATTCTTTTAAGAGATTAGTGGAGAAGGCTCTTTTCTTTCTTTGTAATTACCATGGAGGCTGCTCTGCTATGTTCAATAGAGCTTGAAGAAGGGATTGGGGTTGAAACAGAGTCAGAATATTATATGTTGAGATAAACTGACTGATACAACTTTCAAATGGACCACTTTTTCCCATTATGAATAATTCCTCCTTTAATAAGAATGGTTTCTTCTGTCAAAACTGGTTTCATCACAGAGAGATGAAATGGAAAAAAGTCAGAGAGGACAATCATATTGGTGAAGCATCTGAAATTCAGGGTATAAGGGAACTGGTTGGAGGAAATTGCAATGCTTTGTCTGGAAAAGAGAAAATTAGCTGGAGGTGGGGAATGACAGGTGACTAAGTATTTCAGGGACTGTTATGTAGAAGAGAGGATAGACTTGTACTTTTTGATTCAAGAAGAGAAATAGATAGAAGTTGAAATGAAATTAATCAAGGTTTGATATCAGGAAAAATTCTCAATAATTTGAATTGTCAAAAAGTGGAAGAGATTGCCTTAGAGGATATTGGGTTCCCTCTCACTGGAGGTTTTCAAGTAAAAGTTGAATGACCACTGTTACGAATGATATAGTTGGAATTTTTGTTCTGGAATGTGTTGGAGTGAGAAATTTGTGAAATATTTTTAAATTGTGAAATTCTAAGAGAAAGAAAGAGTGAGAGAAGGAGTAGGGGGGAGGGGGAGAGAGAGAGAGAGAGAGAGAGAGAGAGAGAGAGAGAGAGAGAGAGAGAGAGAGAGAGAGAAACAGAGAGAGACAGAGAGAGACAGAGACAGAGAGAGACACACACACACACACAGAGAGAGAGAGAGAGAGAGAGAGAGAGAGAGAGAGAGAGAGAAGAGGAGAGAGTGAAAAGAGAAAAAATATTTGGGATTCTACTAAGGAGATCGTTAAACATTATAAAAACATGAACACATGTTATGTGGTCTATAAGGAACTTTTATTTGGAAAGAGAATAATAGGATGATGTTAGGTTCTTACTAAGTGCTAATGAGATAATGAGATATTAGGTTCTTTATTAAGTGCTAAGTCGGTACTTGACAATTCTCTAGTTCCGGCCATGATTGGGAGTTATACTTGTGAATTTCTGGGAAAGAGCTTGTATGCTTAGGAGGAGCAAGTTCATTGGTTGAAGTAATCCTTCCCAGAAGCCCTTGCATTATCCCATGCCCAATTCTCTGGGAGGATAAAAGAGGGCAGCTCTGGAGGAAAAGTGAATCTCTGCTCTAGACCAGACTTGAGGCAGCTCTCTGCAGGAAGGGAAATGACTTCTCTGGACCAGAGTTAACGGCAACTGTCTGGAGACAACGGTTCTAAATCAAAAGAAAGGGGGAGATGTTAGGTTCTTACTAAGTGCTAAGTCCTGTACTTGACAATTCTCTAGTTTTAGCCATGACTGGGAGTTTTACTTGTGAATTTCTGGGGAAGAGCTTGCATGCTTAGGAGGAGCAAGTTCATTAGTTGAAGTAATTTTTCCCAGAAGCCCTTGCATTATCCCATGCCCATTCTCTGGGAGGATAAAAGAGGGTAGCTCTGGAGGAAAAGTGAGTCTCTGCTCTAGACCAGACTTGAGGCAGCTCTCTGCAGGAAGGGAAATCACTTCTCTGGCCCAGAGTTAATGGCAACTGTCTAGAGACAACGGCTCTCTACAGGAAGAAGAATCTGTCGGAGAGATTTGAGTTGACACAGCAGATCTCCTCCCAGAGAGTGATCGGCAGCTTCTGGAGACAATAGCACATTACAAATTGGCGTCCACAACGTGGGGCAAGGACTTTTGCTTATCCTGACAAGGACTTATTCTGAGCCGTTCAGAGGAGCTAGACTGGACCATCACAAGTATTGGTAAATTTTACCCATCTTTTTTCTCCTTCCTTACCCCCAATTTTGAAGATGGCACATCAGGACACAAGAGTAGGGACCTAACAGGCTGACATTAAAATAGCCTTTCCCCTGTGGTTACATTAAAATCAAAATATTCTAGAATTGAGAAATGTAAATGGAGTTCTTAAGAATTTTTGTTTTTGCAAGAGTTTACTCTAAAACAAAGATTCTTAATCTTGCTGGTATTATGGGAACATTTGGTGATCTGTGGAAGTTAACAGAACCTTTCAAAAATAACATTTTAATATAAAAATAAAATAACAGATTATAATAGAATGCAATTGTTAAAATAGCTATTAAATATTTAAAAATAACTATGTACTGTAGATTTTAAGAATTTCTGTTTTAGAGGGATAATAACTAGATACAGTAACAGAAAGTAAACAGGAAGCTTTGTAGACTTTTTAGCAATGAATTAGGGAAAAGTATATCACAAAGAATAAAGCCTCTGGGCTGAAGAAATATAATTGGAAAAAAAGAATTGAGGCACTCAGGCACTAGGCAGTTGGGATTGAATTTTTTTGCCTGCATCTGAAACCTTTTCTCCTTCTGGAAAGGAAAGTCCCTTCTATACAAATCTGTGATAGAAAACACCAGACAATTTCTCAGATGAGGGGGGAAACTCCAACAATAATAGAAAGGAATTTTTCTTAGGTGTGTTCTTTTCTAGTCTATGTTTAAGTGTGTTAAAGGCTTCTGATTTCTAAAAAAGTGGTAGTACAGAATTAAGTGGTGGACTTACTATAAAAATTACATTACCTCACAATACTAATTACATTACATTAACATACTAAATCCATTCATCCTTTTATGAGCAAAGGAGAGTACTTCATCTAAAGACTGTAGCTATATCCAGAAGCTAAAAATCAAAGAAGTTTCACAACTGTTTGTCCAGAGGAGGTAACATTGACTAATAATTATTGAATCGATAGATAAATATTGAGTAATAATAATGTGAAACTTGTGGAGGGGAAGCAATGCCTGAAAGAGAACTTAAGTGCTCATTCTATGGAAACTGCATATCTAGAAGGCACTGCATCCCATGAGAACCTGCAGGTTAGACAAGAGCAATGAGATGATAACATCATTAGAAATGAAAATTGCCTCCTCCACTCATATGCAAAGTATACATATGTTACCCATTTTTGAGAGCCTCTAAATAGGTGCTCTTGCCTCATGTGTTCACATCATGCATGCACTTTCATGTGTGAATCCTTTCCAGAGTTCCATAGATTTTGACCATATATATTTACAACAAATACTATTTCTCCCCAGTAATGGAATACATATTTATGGGAAAAGTTACCTTAGGTCTGAACACAGGAGAGGGTTATGTTTCTTTTTCATACTATGCTATTTCATTGAATGTCTTTCCTTTAAACTTTGTGTTCTCTGAATCCTTTGTAAAGACAGATATGTCACTGGGGACTCATGAGCTATATTTTTGGAAAATGTAGAACCACAGAGTCTTTTGAACTTGGCTTAGCCTTATCTTATAAACCCATAAATAAAATGAACATTTCCATGGGTGCCACATTTTAGGAGTTTATACTAGATCCATATCTTGAATACCTTAGCATTGTAGTGATCTACTAGAAAGAGTTAGTGTTTTCTTTCTCTTTTATTTTCATTCTGTGAGACAGCAAAGCTGTATTTCTTTTTCAAGTAAGATTTTAAAGATTGGCATATATCTGTGGGAGTACTATTATTTGTCGTACTGCTGTATATATTGTGAATAAAGTTAGTTAACTTGGGTGCTGAGGCTCAGAGAAATGGTATAAAATAGTACCCTTATATTTACATAGAGGATTTTTAATTAAGGACTGCCTTATGACCTAAAAATAAGGATGCTGACAACACTATATAAAATGCTATAAATAATCTGGGGAACTATGAAATATTTACTAAATGATACAAGGAGACAGTTGAATTTTGGGAGGATAAATTACTTGAAATTACTTTTGGTAAATTACTTTGAAATTACTTTTGGTAAATTACTGATTTTAAAATCTCTGAATTTAAAAAATACAATCTTCAGAGAGTACTTGAAAATTGATTAGTAGGCTTTTCACTGAGAATAAGAAGGCACTATATAGAATCAAAGTTCTTAATTATAAAAAAAAAATTCAAGAAGCAGGAATACACATTTCTTTAAAAAAATGGAAGAAGGAACGCTGATAGAAGGGAGACAAGAAATAGAAGAGAAAGGGGGAAGAAAAGGGGGGCTCATAGAATGGAAGGTTGATTGAGGGAAGTGGGGGCTCAGAAGCAAAACATAGTTGAGGAGGGACAGGGTAAAAAGAGAGAGAAAAACATAAATGGAAAAAATTGCATGAAGGAATAACATAATAATCATAATTGTGAATATGAAATGAACTCTTCCATAAAATGGAAGCAGATAGTAAAGTGGACTAAAAACCAAAACGCTGTATGTCATTTATAAGAAATCTATTTGAAGCTGAGAAATACACAAAGCATAAAGATAAATAAATACACATAGAATAATACACAGAAATAATACATAGAATACACAGAATAATACATAGAAATACACATAGAATAAAGGTAAATAAAGGCTGGAGTGGAATATATTATGCTTTAGCTGAAGTAAAAAAGCAGCAGAGGTAGTAATTCTGATATCAGGCAAAGCAAAGAAAAAAATTTAGGTCTAATGAAAAGAGGTAAGCAAGGAAACTACATTCTGCTAGTGGGTAACAAAGACAATTAAGTAATACCAGTGCAAATATATGTGGTATAGCATCCAGATTGATAAAGGAGAAGCAAAGTGAATTAGGAGAAGAAATAGACAACAAAACTATACTAGTAGGAGAATCTCAACCTCCCCCTCTCAGATCTAGATAAATCTAAGCTCAAAATAAACAAGAGGAAAGTTAAGGAGGTGAGAGAATTTTAGAAAAGTTAGATATTATAGCTCTCTGGAGAAAATTTAAAAGGGATAAGAGGAATATACCCTTTTTTTCTCAGCAATATATGACATTTTCACAAAAACTGACCATATATCCTCACAGTCAAATACAGAAAGGCAGGAATATTAAATGCAACCTTTTAAGATCATGAAGCAATAAAAATTTTGTGTAATAAAGAACCACAGAAAAATGGACCAAAAATTAATTGGAAACTAAATAATCTAATCCTAAAGAATGAATGGGCCAAACAACAAATCATAGAAACAATAACTGCATCCAAGGGAATGATAATAATGAGACAACAAACCAAAACTTATGAGATCCACTGGAAGCAGTTATCAGGAAAACTTTCATATTTCTAATTGTTTACATGAATAAAACAGATAAAGAGAAGATCAAGGAATTGGGCACACAACTAAAAAAGCTAGAAAAAACAAATTAAACCCTCCAATTAAATACTAAATTAGAAATTCTGAAAATCAAAAAAGAGATGAATAAAATTGAAAATAAGTCACCTGTCAAGACAAACCCAAGAACTATATGAACACAATTACAAAATACTTTTCATACAAATTAAGTGAAATCTAAATAATTGAAAAAATATAAATTATTCATAAATCAGTTAATAATAAAAATGACAATTCTATCTAAATTAATCTATTTATTCATTGTCATACAAATCAAACTGCCAAAAATTATTTTATAGGGTTAGAAAAATTAACAAAATTTATCTGGGAGAACATAAGTTCAAGAATAGCAAGGGGATTAATGAAAAAATATTAAGAAAGGTGATCTGGCCATATTAGATTTAACACTATTATAAAGCAGCAGTTATCAATACCATTTGGTACTGCCAGACAATTAGAGTAGTAGATCAGTGGAATAGCCTAGGTACACAAGACACAGTAGTCATTGTATAGCAATTTATTGTTTGATAAACCCAAAGACTCCAGCTTCTGGGATAAGAACTCCCTATTTAACAAAAACTTCTGGAAATATTGGAAAATGGTATGGAATAAATAGGAATAGACCAACATCTCACACCCTATATTAAAATAAGGTCAAAATAAGTACATGATTTAGATATAAAGGGTGATACTATAAGCAAAATAGTAGAGCAAGGAATAGTTCACCTGTCATATCTTTGAAGAAAGGAGGAATTTATCACCAAACAAGAAATAAAGATCATGAAATGCAAAATGAATAATTTTGTTTACATTAAATTTAAAAAGGTTTTGCATGAACAAAACCAAGCAAGAAAAAAGCAGAAAGATACCTGGGAAACAATGTTTATAACTGGTGTTTTTGTTAATACCTTATTTCTAAAATATATAAAGAATTGAGTCAAATTTATAAGAATACAAGTCATTCCCCAATTGATAAGTGGTCAGTTAAAGGATATAAAGGATATAAACATGCAATTTTCAAATGAAGAAATTAGAGCCATTTATAGTTATATGAAAAAATGCTATAAATCACTATTGAATAGAGAAATGGAAATTATAACATCTCTGAGATATTACGTCATGTTTAACAGATTGGCTAACATGACAGCTAAAGAAAATGATAAATGTTGGAGAGGATTTGGGAAAATTGGGACACTAATACATTGCTGGTGGAGCTGTGAAAGGACCAAATAATTTCTAAAGAGCCATTTGGAGCTATAAACAATAGTTTATAAACTATATATTCAGCAGTGGCACTACTGGGTCTATATCCCAAAGAGATTATTAAAAAGGTAAAAGGACTCACATGCAAAAAGTGTTTGTAGCACACCTGTCAGATTGGCTAAGATGACAGGAACAAATAATGGTGAATGTTGGAGGGGATGTGGGAAAATTGGGACACTAATACATTGTTGGTGGAGTTGTAAAAGAATCCGGCCATTCTGGAGAGCAATCTGGAACTATGCCCAAAAAGTTATCAAACTGTGCATACCCTTTGATCCAGCATTGCTGCTATTGGGCTTATATCCCAAAGAAAAAATTCCCAAGAAACTGAGGGGAAAGGGACCTGTATGTGCCAAAATGTTTGTGGAAGCTCTATTTGTAGTGGCTTGAAACTGGAAGATGAATGGATGTCCATCAATTGGAGAGTGGTTGGGTAAATTATGGCATATGAAGGCTATGAAATATTATTGCTCTGTAAGAAATTACCAGCAGGATGAATTCAGAAAGGCTTGGAGAGACTTGCATGAACTGATGCTGAGTGAAATGAGCAGAACCAGAAGATCGCTTTACACTTCAATGTTGTATGAAGATGTATTCTGATGGAAGTAGATATTTTCAACATAAAGAAGATCCAACTCACTTCCAGTTGATCAATGATGGACAGAAACAACTACACCCAGAGAAGGAACACTGGGAAGTGAATGTAAATTGTTAGCACTACTGTCTATCTACCCAGGTTACTTATACCTTCGGAATCTAATACTTAATGTGCAACAAGAAAATGGTATTTACACACATATATTGTACCTAGGTTATATTATAACACATGTAAAATGTATAGGGTTGCCTGTCATGTAGGGGAAAGAGTAGAAGGAGGGAGGGGAAAATCTGGAAAAATGAATACAAGGGATAATGTTATTAAAAAATTACTCATGCATATATACTGTGAAAAAATTATAAATAAAATTTTTTTAAAAAGTGTTTGTAGCAGCTCTTTTTGTGGGTGGCTAGGAATTGGAAAGTTGAAGGAATTTCTATCAAATGGGGAGTTCCTGAATAAGTTGTGGTGTATAAATGTATTGGGATACTATTGTGCTATAAGAAATGATGAACAGGTGGATTTTAGGGGAAAAAAACCCCATGGGAATACTTATATGAACTGATGCTGAATGCAGTGAGCAGAACCACTGATGACCATCTATGATACACTAATCTCCTCTCAACAATGCAATGATCCAAGTCAATTCCAACATGCTTGTGGAAAATATCATCCACATTCAGTTGAAAGAACTATGGATATTGAATGCTGATTGCAGCATACTATTTTTACTTTTTTGTTTTTTGTGATTTTCCCCTTTAGTTTTGATTTTTCTTTCACAACATCTTTGTGAGATTGCTTTCTGAATTAAGGAGGGAGGAGTGAAGGGTAAGAGGGGAAAAAAATTTGTAACTCAGAATCTTACAAAAATGAATGTTGAAAACTACCTTTACATCTAAGTAGAAAAAATAAAATATTTTTTTTTTTGAACACTCTTTCATATGAGTGGAAATAGTTTTAATTTCATCATCTGAAAATTGTCTGTTCATATCCTTTGACCATTTATCAATTGGAGAATGGCTTGATTTCTTATAAATTAAAGTCAATTCTCTGTATATTTTGGAGATGAGGCCTTTATCAGAACCTTTAACTGTAAAAATGTTTTCCCAATTTGTTACTTCCCTTCTAATCTTGTTTGCATTAGTTTTGTTTGTGCAGAAACTTTTTAATTTGGTGTAATCAAAATGTTCTATTTTGTGATCAATAATGGTCTCTAGTTCTCCCTTGGACACAAACTCCTTCCTCCTCCACAAGTCTGAGAGGTAAACCATCCCATGTTCCTCCAATTTGTTTATGATTTCGTTCTTTATGCCTAAATCTTGGACCCATTTTGATCTAATCTTAGTATGTGGTGTTAAATGTGGGTCCATGCCTAGTTTCTGCCATACTAATTTCCAGTTTTCCCAGCAGTTTTTGTCAAATAATGAATTCTTATCCCAAAATTTGGGATCTTTGGGTTTGTCAAAGATTAGATTGCTATTTTTATTCACTATCATGCCCTGTGAACCTAACCTATGCCACTGATCAACTAGTCTATTTCTTAGCCAATACCAAATGGTTTTGGTGACTGTTGCTTTATAATATAGCTTTAAATCAGGTACACTTAGACCACCTTCCTCTGACTTTTTTTTCATTAGTTCCCTTGCAATTCTCGACCTTTTATTCTTCCATATGAATTTTGTTGTTATTTTTTCTAGGTCATTAAAATAGTTTCTTGGGAGTCTGATTGGTATAGCACTAAATAAATAGATTAGTTTGGGGAGTATTGTCATCTTTATTATATTCGCTCGGCCTATCCAAGAACATTGAATGTCTTTCCAATTATTTAAATCTGACTTTATTTTTGTGGCAAGTGTTTTGTAATTTTGCTCATATAATTCCTGACTCTCCTTTGGTAGATATATTCCCAAATATTTGATACTATCGACTGTTATTTTGAATGGAATTTCTCTTTGTATCTCTTGCTGTTGGATTGTGTTGGTAATGTATAAAAATCCTGAGGATTTATGTGGATTTATTTTGTATCCTGCGACTTTGCTAAAATTCTGAATTATTTCTAATAGCTTTTTAGCAGAGTCTTTGGGGTTCTCTAAGTATACCATCATGTCATCTGCAAAAAGTGACAATTTGATTTCTTCATTTCCTACTCTAATTCCTTGGATCTCTTTCTCGGCTCTTATTGCCAAGGCTAGAGTTTCTAGTACTATATTGAATAGTAATGGTGATAGTGGGCAACCTTGTTTCACTCCTGATCTTACAGGGAAAGGTTCTAGTTTATCACCATTACATATGATGTTTACTGAAGGTTTTAAATATATGCTCCTTATTATTTTAAGGAATAGTCCATTTATTCCTATACTCTCAAGCGTTTTTAGTAGGAATGGATGTTGGATTTTATCAAATGCCTTTTCTGCATCTATTGAGATGATCATATGGTTTTTATTAATTTGATTATTAATATGGTCAATTATACTAATAGTTTTCCTAATATTAAACCAGCCCTGCATTCCTGGTATAAATCCCACTTGGTCATAGTGTATTATCCTGGGGATGATTTTCTGAAGTCTATTTGCTAATATCTTATTTAATATTTTAGCATCAATATTCATTAAGGAAATTGGTCTATAGTTTTCTTTCTCAGTTTTCGATCTACCTGGTTTAGTACCATGTCTGTGTCATAGAAGGAATTTGGTAGGACTCCTTCAATCCCTATTTTTTCAAATAGTTTACATAGCATTGGAGTTAGTTGTTCTTTAAATGTTTGGTAGAATTCACCTGTAAATCCATCTGGTCCTGGGGACTTTTTCTTAGGAAGTTGGTTAATAGCTTGGTCTATTTCTTTTTCTGAGATGGGACTATTTAGACTACTTACTTCTTCCTCTGTTAATCTGGGCAAGCTATATTTTTGAAGGTATTCTTCCATTTCATTTAAGTTATCGAATTTATCGGCATAAAGTTGAGCAAAGTAGCTCCTAACTATTGTTCTAATTTCCTCTTCATTAGTGGTGAGTTCACCCTTTTCATTTTCAAGACTATCAATTTGCTTTTTCTCTTTCCTTTTTTTAATCAGGTTTACTAAGGGTTTGTCTATTTTGTTGGTTTTTTCATAAAACCAACTCTTAGTTTTATTAATTAATTCAATAGTTTTTTTACTTTCAATTTTATTAATCTCACCTTTTATTTTTTGAATTTCAAGTTTTGTGTTTGTCTGGGGGTTTTTAATTTGTTCCTTTTCTAGCAATTTTAGTTGTAAACCCAATTCGTTGGCCCTCTCTTTCTCTATTTTATGCAGGTAGGCCTGTAGAGATATAAAACTTCCCCTAATTACTGCTTTGGCTGTATCCCACACATTTTGGTATGATGTCTCATTATTGTCATTTTCTTGGGTGAAGTTGTTAATTATGTCTATGATTTGCTGTTTTACCCAATCATTCTTTAGTATAAGATTATTTAGTTTCCAATTATGTTTTGGTCTATTTTCCCCTGGCTTTTTATTAAATGTTATTTTGATTGCATTATGGTCTGAAAAGGATGCATTTACTATTTCTGCCTTACTGCATTTGATTTTGAGGTTTTTATGCCCTAGTATATGATCAATTTTTGTATAGGTTCCATGAACTGCTGAGAAGAAAGTATATTCCTTTCTGTCTCCCTTTAGCTTTCGCCAAAGATCTATCATATCAAACTTTTCTAGTATTCTATTTACCTCTTTGACTTCTTTCTTATTTATTTTGTGGTTTGATTTATCTAATTCTGATAGTGCAAGGTTGAGATCTCCCACTATTATAGTTTTGCTATCTATTTCCTCTTGCAGCTCTCTTAATTTCTCTTTTAAGAATTTAGATGCTGCACCACTTGGTGCATACATGTTTAATATTGATACTGCTTCACTATTGATGCTTCCCTTTAGCAGGATATAATGCCCTTCCTTATCTCTTTTAATTAGATCAATTTTTGTTTTTGCTTGATCTGAGATGAGGATGGCTACTCCTGCTTTTTTGGTTTTGCCTGAAGCATAATAGATTCTGCTCCACCCTTTTACTTTTAGTTTGAATGTCTCATCCTGTTTCAGGTGTGTTTCCTGTAAACAACATATAGTAGGATTCTGACTTTTAATCCAGTCTGCTAACTGCTTCCTCTTTATGAGGCAGTTTGCCCCATTCACATTTATGGTTAGAAGGACTAATTCTATATTGCTTGCCATCCTATTAACCCCTGCTTATGCTTTTCCCCTTTCCTTCCCTTTTACCCTCCTATCCAGTATTAAACTGGTAAACACCACTTGCTTTTCACAGCCCTCCCTTTTTAGGATCCCTCCCCCACCTTAAAGATCCTCCCCTTATTTTACCCCTTTTCCTCGAAATTACTGTATTCCCTTCCCCTTAGCTTACTCCTTCCCTTTCACTTTTCAATGAAGTGGAAGAAGTTTCACCATAAATCGAATATGTCTATTGATACACGCTATGTTCATCTCCCTCCTTTCTTTCTCTCAGATATAATAGGTTACCTTTGCCTCTTCATGAGATGTAGTACCACCACTTTACACTTTTTTATGATATAATCTCCTTTCCACCTCTAGTTTCTAAGACAAATTGTACATATGTTCTTTACATATTTTTTTGACAGAAGTATAGTTCTCAATATTTCTTTTTACCTTTTTTAGAAGTCTCTTGAGTTCTGTATTTGAAGATCAAACCTCTTATGTAGATCTGGTTTTTTCATCAAAAATAGATGGAATTCATTTATTTCGTTAAATGTCCATCTTCTTCCCTGGAAAACGATGCTCATTCTTGCTGGGTAAGTTATTCTTGGCTGCATACCAAGTTCCTTAGCCTTTCGGAATATCATGTTCCAGGCCCTGCGTTCTTTTAATGTGGATGCTGCTAGATCCTGTGTTATCCTTATTGTGGATCCTCCATATCTGAATTGTTTTTTTCTAGCAGCTTCCAATATCTTTTCCTTTGTCTGATGGTTCTTGAACTTGGCCACTATATTTCTTGGCGTTTTGATTTTAGGGTCCCTTTCAGTAGGTGATCGATGAATTTTCTCAATGTCTATTTTACCCTCTGTTTCCAAAACGTCTGGGCAGTTCTCTTTGATAATTTCCTTGAAAATGGTGTCCAAGCTCTTTTTTTCCTCCCATTTTTCAGGGAGTCCGATTATTCTCAAATTGTCTCTCCTGGATCTGTTTTCCAGGTCTGTTGTCTTTCTGGTAAGGTACTTGACAGTCTTTTCAATTGTTTCATTTCTCTGGTTTTGCTTGACTCCCTCTTGGTTTCTCCTTGAGTCATTCATTTCTACTTGTTCCAGTCTAATTTTCAATGATGTATTTTCTTCACTCACTTTTTTTATATCTCTTTGTAATTGTCCAATTGAGTTTTTATCTTCTATGGAATTTTTTTCCATTTTATTTTTTAGAGAGCTGATTTCTTTTTCCAGCTCTCTAATCCTGTTTTCCTTGGAGTTGTTTACCTTTTCCAGCTCACTAATCCTGTTTTCCTTGGAGTTGTTTACCTTTTCCAGCTCACTAATCTTGTTTCTCAATGATTTGATTTCTTTATCCATTCTGTCTTTGAATGCATGGAATGACTTCTCCAGGCTCTCTTGCCAAGCTTCCCTTTCCTTTTCCCATTTCTCTTCCAGCTCTCTTGTGAGAGCCTTTTTGATTTCCTCTATGAGGTTCTTTTGTATTGAGGAGCAGCTTATATCCCTCCCAGGGGATACATCTGGGGACATTCTGTTCCTAGTCTCCTCAGCATTTGAAGTCTGCTCCCTCTCCACACAGAAGCTGTCAATGGTTAGAGCCCTTTTGAATTTTTTGTTCATTTTGTCAGAATAGGAATCAAAGAAAACAAACTAACAAGAGAAACAATTGGTCTGTTTTGCGGGGGATAGGGCTGGATGTTATTAATGGGCTTCCTCTACAGACTGGGGGTAGGGCAGCAGAGAGCCACTAACAGAACAGCAATGACTGTACTGAGTCTGCGCTCTGAGGCTCTGAGAATGCACCAAGTCAGTCCAGGTGGGGGTTGGGGGTGGCCGGGCTCTGAGAGACGCTGGCTTTCTGGGGTTTTAATCTTCACCTCCGGTGTTTACACCCTCTCTGCTGCTCCTGGCTTGCTGCCAAGACGGAGCATCCACACTGGGGCAAAAGCCCTTTCGCAGAAACGGCAGAGATCACCCCCCTCCCCCTCCGGTCTGAGCTGTGTGAGCTGCCTGTCTTGCTCTGGCTGTCTGCCCTCAGTCTGCGCCCAGTCTGATTGACCCTCCCCCGAACAAACACAGACCTTTTCTGGCGACTTTCAAGGATGTCTTCTCTTGGTGATAATTTGTGGATTTCTTTCTAGGTCAAGCATTAAGTCAGAGGCTTGTCATGAAGTAAGTTCTGAGAGAAAACGAGGAGCTCAAGCAGCTGTCTGCCTCCACGCCGCCATCTTGGCTGGAAGTCTCAAAAATAAAATATTTTTAAGTGGGAAAAAAAATTGCTAATGAAAAGAGACATGAAGGAGGAACAAATGAATCCATTCAAAATTTTCTGGATTGACCAAGATTTTCTGGATTTGAAACACTATTATGGTACCTGGCCACTAGAGGTATCTAGAGAGATACAAGGCTAATTGTGAAAGGCTTTTGAGGCAAGGAATAAGAAATCTTAGGGAAAGGTCTAAATTGGAGGAAACAGTCCAGCTGTTTTTAAGTGGGAAAAAAAACAAAACTGCTAATGAAAAGAGACATGAAGGAGGAACAAATGAATCCATTCAAAATTTTCTGGATTGACCAAGATTTTCTGGATTTGAAACACTATTATGGTACCTGGCCACTAGAGGTATCTAGAGAGATACAAGGCTAATTGTGAAAGGCTTTTGAGGCAAGGAATAAGAAATCTTAGGGAAAGGTCTAAATTGGAGGAAACAGTCCAGCTGTTTTTAAGTGGGAAAAAAAACAAAACTGCTAATGAAAAGAGACATGAAGGAGGAACAAATGAATCCATTCAAAATTTTCTGGATTGATCAAGATTTTCTGGATTTGAAACACTATTATGGTACCTGGCCACTAGAGGTATCTAGAGAGATACAAGGCTAATTGTGAAAGGCTTTTGAGGCAAGGAATAAGAAATCTTAGGGAAAGGTCTAAATTGGAGGAAACAGTCCAGCTGTTTCCAAAACATTTTTCCATTTATGGGTACCCCAGACATAATTTTTTTTTACATGTTTTCCTCATGTATTTTCACTATTTTTCTTGATGTGAATTTTGGAGAGGCTATACCTAAGTTTGAAATACCATGCCCTGGTAATTCATTAACTTTATTTGTTCCAGACTAGTTGTGTGTGGTAGCTTTCTATTAAAGGTAAGCATGCTGATGGGAGCTTATGAATTATGATTTTGAGTAGATAAATTCTTACAAAGCAACTTGGACCTGGAGCAACTTTGTCATATGTAAAATAAATAATATACCTAGTTGTGATATATATATATATATAGATAGATAGATAGATAGATAGATAGATAGATGAATAGATAGATGATAGAATCAAATTCTATAATTTTATAAATTAATACAATATAATGATTGAAACCATGCCTTTTTTGAAGTACTAAAATACCTTTATCACTCACAAGGGAAAAAGGTTCTAGGAAATGAAAATGTCCAAAACTATGTCTTATTTGTTTTTTTATATAATAGATCAAACTAATTTTACCTCTTTTCAATCTCAAACTTATAATAATCTCCCTTTTCTTTTATGTCCCTCATTTGTTATACATATTCAGATAGATAGATAGATAGATAGATAGATAGATAGATAGATAGATAGAAAGTTAGATAGACAGATATACTGCAGGAAATTCATCCTTAATATTTTTGTATTTTTACTAGATGTTCTGTTATACACTGATAGTGTTGGTGGTAGTAGTGATAGTGGTGTGTGTGTGTGTGTGTGTGTGTGTGTGTGTGTGTGTGTGTGTGTGTGATTGTATTTTTATAGATGTTTTGCTAGAGACTCTAAATTGTAAATTCATTTCTCTAGTCCATCTTATATCAGGGCATCTAGCCTATTTAGTAGAAGCCCTAAATGGTTTTGGGGTCATGGATTCATAGACTTTTGCCAGTATTATCTTGTCACCTTTCATTTTCCCTTCCCCATCTTATCTGCCTTATTTCCATCACTCTACTTCAAGGAAGTTAGACTAAAAATATTTTAAATGTGAGAGAGTTTGGAATCCTTGAGGTGGGATACTTAAGGACAAGACATTAGAAATTATCAGAAGGGATAAAAACAGAATAATTAGTATTGACAGTGTTTATTGTTCATCCTATACCTCCTTATAGAAACAATGTCCTTATAGAACATACATATTAAATTGAAATACCTGCAAATTTAGGATTAAGGTTAAAGCAAGTATTTTGAATAAGAAAGTAGATGTAGGGGTAGCTAGGTGGTGCGGTGGATAGAGCACCAGCCTTGAATTCAGCAGGACCAGAGTTCAAATTTGATCTTAGACAATTTACACTTCCTAGCTGTGTGAGCCTGGGCAAGTCACTTAACCCCAGCCTCAGGGGAAAAAAAAAAAAAAGAAAGTAGATGTAAAAGTCTGAAATTTGAACTTATTTTTCTGTTGTTCAATTATTTTTTTAGTTGTACTAACTCTTTATGACCCTATTTGGGGCTTTTTAAATAAAAGATACTGGAGTGATTTGCCATTTCTTTCTTTAGCTCATTTTATAGATAAAGAAACCGAGGCTAACAAAGTAAAATGACTTGCTTGGGGTCACAAAGCCAGCAAGTGTCTGTGACTGGATTTGAACTCAGGTCTTCCTGATTCCAGGCCCAATAATATATTCCACTGCATGACTTACTTCCCTGGGGCCTTTGTTTTACTGGTATCTTTTTTTTTTTTTTTTTTTTTTTTTTTTTTTTGTTCTGAGGCAATTGGGGTTAAGTGACTTGCCCAGGATCACACAGCTAGGAAGTGTTTAGTGTTTGAGGTCAAATTTGAATTCAGGTCTTCCTGACTTCAGGGCTAGTGTTCTATCCCACTGCACCACCTAGGTGCCCCCCCAGTGGCATTTTATTTTTAAAAATTTCACTTTATTGTAATTTTATGCCCAATATTTATTTTAATTAGATCAATATCTGGGTCTAAACGCCAGAGGACATCTAGTCAGGGTCATCTCCTAGATGGAAATTTTCTTTGAGTTTTTCCTGGATCTGGGGGATACCTGATTATACCTCTGGAGGAGTTTTATGAAAGCTTCCTTCTGCTTGAGGCTGGGGAGGGCTTGTACTAATTTATATGGATTTGTGTTGTGTTGTGTTTTAGATTTAAGGCAATGTAAACTGTTGAGACTATCTGGATTTTTAATTGTTTAAAAATAATGAAAATTAATAATTCCTTCCCATTTCAGATCATGGCTTATTCAAAAAAGCATTGTTGTTTTTGTTTGTTTGTTTGTTTTGTTTTGTTTTGTTTTTTGTTTGTGTTTTTAAATTTTCTATTGATTGGCAGTAACAGAAAAGCAAAAGACTATGGTGTAATGATGACAAGATGTAAGGAGGTAAAATAATCTCTTCTAACTACACATTACTGAAGAGATTATTCCCTGATTAAGATGGTTTTAGAATGATAGCATAATACACATTTCTCCCAAGATTAGATTAAAATTTTCAGTTTTTTTCCCCCTAGTTCTACTGTTGTGTTCCAGGAATCTGAAGCTGATGAACATTTTTCTTTTCTTGACCAACCTATCCTTCTAAACTTACATTTCTGAATTTAAGGATGTGCAGAGGAGAGGGAAATTAAGGAGCCAAGCTAGTCTCTGCCTGTGACCCATTATTTCTTTTTATTTTGCTCCAAAAGATTGTCAACATAAGTTTTTGACAACATGTATCAGCCATTATTATTAAAAACAGTGGAAAGAAAAATAAAACAAGAGGAATAAAATCTTCCCTTAATGTGATACTAATATTTATCTAAATCTAGGAGCCATTCTTTTATATTATTGCTACAAACTAAAATCCATTCCAATAAGATTAGGGATAAAATAGATTACTATTGCTATTTGAGATTGTTATTGTGTTAGAAAAGTTAATTAAATCAATGGCCACAAGAAGAAATGAAAGGTATAAGTACAGACAAAGGGGAAATAAAATTATCACTCTATGCAGATGGTATGATAATTTATTTAGAGAACCCTAGTGAATCAACTAAAAAACCAAATTGAAACAATTAAAAAATGCAGCCAGGTTTCAAGACATAAAATAAACCCACACATATCATTAACATTCCTGTATACCAACAAGAAAATCCATCAGGAAGAAATAGAAATAAAAATTCTATTTAAAATAAGTATAAATTGTATAAAATACTTAACAGAATTCTTGCCAAAACATACACAGGAAATATAAACACATTTTAAAAGTCTTTAGACAAATAAAAATAGATCTAAATAATTAGAGAAATATTAATAGTTCATCAGCAATCTAAACCAATGAGATATTTAGGCATCTACTTATTTAGATAACATACTATATCCCATGACAAGCTCCAAGTTGGTATATGATTTATATGAAAAGGGTGTCAATCATAAACAAATTAACAAAGCATGGAATAAATTACTTAACAGATCTATAGATAGAAAAGAGTATATGACCAAACAAGACATAGAAAAGTTCATAGGAGGTAAAGTAGATAATTTTGAGTACACAAAATTTAAACAGTTTTACAAAAACAAAACCAATGCATCTAAAATAAAGAGAGAACTAATTTCTTGTTATATAGAGCTGGAAGAAATCTCAAAATCCTACTGATTTGGCCCTCCACTGATTAATGTTATCCTATTATCTCATCTCAAATGTATTCACCTTTCAGAAAGAGATGAGTAGGGTTTGTCAAGGAAAACAATTAGACAAGGGACCAAGGGATTCAAGAATAGAGGGGGATTTTTGGAAGAAGGGAATTAAGAGATTAAAAATATTGAATTTAAAAAAAACATCAATTTAGGAAGTAAAATGATCTTTGGATTGAAACATATTTATTCCCATTAGGAATATAAGTACTTCACACAAAAGAAAAAAAGAAAGGCCTGGAAATATAAATTCTCAAGTAACATAAATATTTATTTGTTTATAATTTCGTGGGCTAGGAAGTTTTGATCCCATCTATTCTCATCTTTTCTTGAAAATTGTTCCAACTATTATCCCCACCCTCTTTAATTTCTTCCAATCATATCTTCCTTCATATCTGCAAACTCTTCTAAGTCTTTCTCAGTCTTGAAAAAACTCATTTGATCTTATCATGCCGGATAACTAATATAGCTTCCTTGGGTTTTTTAGCTGTACTACTTGAAAAAAAAATTATCATAGTTCAATTCCCCATTTCCTCGCCTCTTTCTTCTAAACACTAGTCTGGCTTCTGATCCTATTATTTAATTAAAATTGCCTCCTCCCATTAGTAAACAATGACCTGTTAAGTCAATTGTAATGATATTTTCTCAATTTTGACTCATTTTGACTTCTTTGCTATATTTTAACACTTTTACTTACCTACACTTAGATACTCTTTTTCTTCTGGGTTTTTACATCTCTTTTCTCTTGGTTATATTCTTATTTGTGTAGTTTCTTTTTTGAAGGTTGGTCCTTCATTCTTGTCATACTCACTTTGTGGATGTCCCTAAAGGCTCTATCCTTGGTTTTCTTCTGGTTTTTGTTCACTCTTTATTCTATCACTTGGTGATCTAACTAGTTACCATGGGTTCAATTATCATATCTATGCAGATGATTCCAGATTTATATATTCATGGAGCCCTGAATTCTTCCTTGAGATAATCTCATGTGACCAACCATCTCTAATATCTAGAATAAGAGATACCTTAGACATAAATAAAATGTAAATGTCCAAAGCAGAATTCCTAAAGTGATCTCTCTTCCTAATTTCCTTCTTATTGTCAAGGACACCACCATTTTCTAGTCATTCAGGTTTGAAATCTTATTTTCAACCATAGCTCCTTACTCTTCCTCATCCTACATATTTAATTACTTGTCAAATTTTGTAATTTTTTTTATTGAAAACAAAGTCACTTTATTATAAAAATTTTTTGACAGTATATATGCATGAGTAATTTTTTTATAACATTATCCTTTGTAATCATTTTTCCAAATTATCCCCTCCGTCCCTCTACTCCCTCCCGTATATGACAGGCAATCCCATACATTTTACATGTGTTACAGTATCACCTAGATACAATATATGTGTGTAAATCCTATTTTCTTGTTGCACATTAAGTATTAGATTCTGAAGGTAAAAGTACCCTGGGTAGATAGACAGTAGTGCTAACAATTTACATTCACTTCCCAGTGTTCCTTCTCTGGGTATAGTTGTTTCTGTCCATCATTGATCAGCTGGAAGATGTTGAACATATCCACTTCCATCAGAATACATCTATTCATTTCACTCAGCATCAGTTGATGTAAGTCTTTCCAAACTTCTCTGTATTCCTCCTGCTGGTCATTTCTTACAGAGCAATAATATTCCATAACCTTCATATACCATAATTTACCCAATCATTCTCCAATTGATGGACATCCATTCATCTTCCAGTTTCTAGTCACTACAAAAAGAGCTGCTGCAAACATTTTGGCACATACAGGTCCCTTTCCCTCTTAGTATTTCTTTGGGACCCAATAGCAGCAATGCTGGATCAAAGGGTATGCACAGTTTGACTTTTTGGGCATAGTTCCAAATTGCTCTCCAGAATGGATTCTTTCACAACGCCACCAGCAATGTAGTAGTGTCTCAGTTTTCCCACATCCCCTCCAACATTCATCATTATTTGTTCCTGTCATCTTAGACAATCTGACAGGTGTGTAAGTGGTATCTGAGAGTTGTCTTAATTTGCATTTCTCTGATCAGTAGTGATTTGGAACACTCTCTCATATGAGTGGATATAATTTCAATTTCATCATCTAAGAATTGTCTGTTCATATCCTTTGACCATTTATCAATTGGAGAATGGTTTGATTTCTTATAAATTAGGGTCAGTTCTCTATATATTTTGGAAATGAGACCTTTATCAGAACCTTTAACTTTAAAAATATTTTCCCAATTTGTTACTTCCCTTCTAATCTTGTTTGCATTAGTATTGTTTGTACAGAAACTTTTTAGTTTGATGTAATCAAAATCTTCTATTTTGTGATCAATAATGATCTCTAGTTCTCCTCTGGTCATAAATTCCTTCCTCCTCCACAGGTCTGAGAGGTAGACTATTCTCTGTTCCTCTAATCTATTTATGATCTCATTCTTTATGCCTAAATCATGGACCCATTTTGATCTTATCTTGGTATATGGTGTTAAGTGTGGATCCATATCTAATTTCTGCCATGTAATTTCTTTTTCATAGCATCTTATGAATTTTCACCTTCTCTCTACTCATATAGCCATCAACTTAGCTCATTTCCTCTTCACTTCTTCCCTGAACTGTTATGAGGGCCTTCAGTTTGGAGCTTCTAATTTAAGTCTCAGATACTGACTCAAATCTACTCTCCACATAGCTGCTAAAGTAATTTTCCCTAAAGCATAGGTCTGACCAAGTATGGCCCCTAAACAAATTAGTAATAAACTTCAGTGGCTCACTATAATTAATCACTCAATCAAGAGGCAAAGATTTAATAAGCACTATATACCAGGCATTGTGTAAATTCTGGAGATATAAGCAGAAAAAAATAAAAATTCTTACTCCCAACTTCTGTTAGGATGCAAGAGAGAACAAATACATTCATAAATACATATACTAGATATAGAAAGTTAATAAATATTTACAATATTTACAAAATATTTATAAAAATATTACAAAGTAGTTAAATATTACATTGGGATAAAGGACATTAGCAACTGGGAGATTAGCAAAGCTTAACCTAAGTAGTATTTGGCTGCATTATGATGATGATGATGATGATGATGATGATGATGATGATGATGATTTGCTTAGGCGATTGGGGTAAAGTGACTTGGTCACAGAGCTAGACAATATTAAGTGTCTGAGGCCATATTTAAACTCAAGTTCTCCTGACTTCAAGGCCAGTGCTCTATCCACTCGGCCATCTAGCACCTCTTGGCTGCATCTTAAAGGAAGAAAGGAGCTCTGTGAGATAGAAGTAAAGAAGGAATAGATTCCAGGCATGTGAAACAGTCAGGCCAAAGATATGGAAATGGGGAATAAAGAGTCCTATTTGAGGAGCAGAGATTTGGCCATTTTGGTTGGATTTCAGAGTACAGAAGAAAATAATGTCTAATGAGACTGGAAAGGTAGGAGTTGATATTTAATTACAGAAGCAGCAAGGAACCACTGGAGTTGACTAAATAGAAGAGTTATCTGGTCAGACATGCAGTTAAGGAAAATAATCTTGGTAGCAGCAGGTAGAATGGACTTGAAACAGGGAGACCAATTATGAGATTGTTGCAATGATCTAAACCAGCAGTGATGAGGGGCAATTGTGTGAACAGGACAGAGATGGATATAAACTCCTTTGTTTGGAATTTAAAGTACTTTATTCCTTGACCCCTTTCTAGCTTTATAGTCTTCTTACACATAACTTAACAAATGCATATTCATCAATTGACTGAGTCTCTCCCTCCTAAGACCACCCTTTCAGTCTGAAAGTTCAGGAGTCAGAGACTCCCCCAAAAGTATAATGCTTGGAGAAGGAAATTATTTATTGTCTCTCTGAGGAGTATTTTTTATACATTCATTGAAATTAAATTGCTCTATGAGAAAAGAAGTCTTGTCCAAATGGAAAGAATTAATTCTAACAAAAATGGAGTTCTTTTCCCATCAAAGTAAAATTCTCAAGCTTCTATGAAGAGAACTGGATTTTGAGTCAGGACAGATTTGGATTTGAATTCTTTCTTTGACATTTATTCAATGATAGAATATGGGCAAGTCATTTAATTTAGGATCATAGGATTGTAGATTTAGAGTTGCTCCTCACACAGAAAATTAATATATATTTACAATATTTACAAAATATTTATGAAAATTTTTATAATATTTACAAAATAGTTAAATATTGCATTGGGATAAAGGACATTAGCAACTGGGAGATCAGCCCAGCTTAACCTAAGTAGTATTTGGTTGCATTATTATTATTTTTTTTTTTTGCTTAGGCAATTGGGATCCTTCAGGACTTACATGGCTCACATTACTTATGATACCAAAGAAGGGCTTTATTCTTCCACAATGGGTGGGTAGAAGAAAGAGAAAACATAGGGATTGGCTCTTGCTAGGAGTCTCTTGTTCCCACTCTAGGCTTTAGGAAGACAATAATCTCTGTGGGTGGGAACCTCTAATGGAGGAAATCATTAGAAAGTTTCCCTGGTTTTTAAAAAATGCTGTAGCTAGAATTAAAAATAAAGCATTTTCTGTAATTCCTTCAAGAAAAAAGATAAGAAAAGTACTAAATTAAGATGGGAAACATTCCCACATTCTGTAGATAGGAAGAAAAGAGGCAATCTGAATGAGAGAAAGGCTGCTAGCCTACTAATGTTAGCCTCCCACATAAACATTATTTATTTTAAAATTCTTTAGCTTTATTATTGCTTTATTCTCATTTATTCTCATTTGCTCCAATCTTCTATCTTGTGTAGGTTGATGATCAGCCAGGCAAAATCTTATGAAACAATCCATCCCTCAGTTTACCTGAGAGTTGGGGAAGATTTTTTTCCTCCTATAGGTACTCAGAGCAAGGAGGCTTTTTCTTGCCCTAACCAGGCTGCGTTCAAAACCCTGCTTTCCTATGATCTGTACATTTTGGGAGGAGATTCAGGGATTTTAGGGTAGAGTAGCAAAAATTAGTTGCAATTAATTGTCCTTTTTTTTAATTGTTAAGGTATTTAAAGTATCCAATAAAATCACAATCCCTTTCATTTGGCAAAACTTTCTTATAAACTCAAATGTGATTTCTTTAGAGAAATTCACACGTGGGATGCAAGTAGCATAGCCATCCAGAACCCAATGGAAGAATTCCTGAACAAGAATGATAGCCAAGAAAAAGCAAGGATATGAATCCCATTGTAGAAGAATAAAGCCCTTCATTGGTATTGTGAGTAATGTGGACCATGTAAGACCTGAAGAAAGGTGAACCCTATCGAAGGAAAATGTTAGATTTTCTAGGATTACTTTACCTGTTTTGAGGAATGGTAATGTGATATAACTCAATTTGAGGAAGGCAATTGTCGAGGCTCTTGGAAGATATGAAGTTCACCATCGGAATAATTTATTAGAAACTTTAGAGCCTTAAACCCTTTACTGTTTGAAATTTCTTCAATTTCAGGGTGACACCCATAAGTCTGGAGAAATTCTATAGCTCCTTGGTGGAGGAGAAGTTTACTAAAGATTAATAGCTTAAAACTCCCTATCATCCTTATGGTTCTTTTTCTGATTGAAGCTGGAGGCATCAGCTCCAGGATGGAATCGTAAATCTGGGGCTAAACTTTTGCGAATAATGGCAAAAGAGAGTCATGTAATATCAAAGGCTTTCCTTTTCATGAGTGAGGGTAATGCTTCTATCCTAGGGTAGTAATAGAAATCTGAAAGACTATACATGTTCCTGGGAAATTTGGACACCTCTTGGAAAAAAAGGAGAATTGTTTTGAATATTTATTGGTTTGTGTTTGAAGTTTTTGCATTTTTTTTGTCAGGCTAAAAAGAAAATTTGTCTTATATTTGATGTCTTATTAGCTTGAGTGCTTACATGGAAGAAGACCCTTTCTCTTTTCTTGAGGATGATACAGATATCAGCCAAATTTGGGAGTTTCAAGAGACAGTTCTGAATGTAGTCAGGAATCATGAAAAATTAGGTTAAAGACATATTTAAAATTAAAATGGTCCATGCAAATTCAAACTGATTTTTTTATGGTTCTGAGACATGGACTATAGGATTCATTGTGCAGTCAGATCTTAAAATAGTAAGAGATGAAACATCAAAGTTAATGCCAAATTAAAAAAATAAAGTGGAAGAAAAGAATAGCTTCTACAAGGTATAATCAAAAAAGTTGCTGAGTCTGAAAAATGAGAAATGAATAAAAATAAAACCATTGGTTTTAATTATTAGCTCTTTTTTGAGAAAGTTAAATGATATAAAATACAGCCCCTTCAATGAAGTGGTTTAAAGAATCCAGAAATAAATTTGGCCACCAAAAATTTGATCTTGCCAGACAGAAATTAGTTTAGAATATTTAAGTTTTTGTGAAAAACATTATAAAAGAAGATGATGGAAAACTATGAAGATGTTACAAATTAATTTAAAAAAAAGTTAATAAGTCTGTAAACAGCTTTCCTTGAGACTACAATAAGTTATATGATCCTAAGAGCACTGAGAGATTAGACAAAAGGCAATAAGACATAGATATGAAATAGAACAGATCAGTCAGCATATTGATGATGATTTATTCTCATTATCAATGGCAGTAAAACCACCACATTTGTACTTTGAAACCATAATATCTGATGTGCTATATAAGTAAATGGCACTCTATTGATTAGTTCTAATTTATCTTGTATGTAGCTTGTTTGTACTGAATACTTTGGATGTTGCCTCCCCCAATAGATAGATTCATGAGATCAGGGTCTGTCTTTTGCATTTCTTTGTATACCCAATGCTTAGCAGAACGCCTCTTACATAGTAAATTCTTAATATTTACTGATTGACTATTGATTGACTTGTAAGAAAATGAAATTTGGAAGCATATTGATATTAGAGAAAACTGGTATTAGAGAACACATTTTTAATTTCCTCTGGGGTTTATTTGTAAGATGTATTTCATTTTAAGATATGCAAAAGAAGGGAAGGTTTCAAAGGAATGTAAAATAAATTATAATCATAATAATTTCATTAAAAAAAGTAGTTGACTTCCCTATATGACTATATTCTTCTCTCTAGAAATTCCATGTGAAAATGATCCACACAATTATGCAGGATCTATACAATTCACATAATTCACAGTACTAGTGAAGGGATTTTATTATGCATAGTGTGACTTAGGTCTTTTGGTCAAGAATCATTTGCATAAGCATTTAGGGGATGATTGCTAAAAATCTGTGCAGAGAATAAGCAGGCTTTTGTCTATAATTTTCTTTAGATCACTTCTCTATAGTCAAGTACTTGATGGAGAGATCAAGAACAAGAGGTTACATATGACTATTTGTAGGTTACCAAATGGCCTTTGATTCAGTAGACTAAAATGCAATGTTAAATACTTATCCACCAGTAAGAGTTCCCCTGGAATCTGAAGATGGAGATAGATTTGGCTCTTTTAGGATAGAATAAATTCACTCCTAATGTAGAGAATCTATTTAAATACATTCATTGGTGTAGGAGATTCCAGGTAAGGAATATTTTCTATCAATCCAAGACTGATCTTCAAACGCTCAGACAATTTTCTCATCTGTAAAATGAACTGGAGAAGTTTCAAGGGAATTAATGAAAAAAAATAAAATGAAACTGGCCTAGCTGTATCAGATCTAAAATTATATTATAAAGCAGCAGTTACCAAAACCATTTGGTATTGGCTAAGAAATAGACTAGTTGATCAGTGGAATAGATTAGGTTTAAAGGACAAAACAGCCAATACTGTCGATAATCTAGTGTTTGACAAACCCAAAGACCGCAGCTTTTGGGATAAGAACTCACTGTTTGACAAAAATTGCTGGGAAAATTGGAAATTAGTATGGCAGAAACTAGGCATTGATCTACATTTAACACCGCACACCAAGGTAAGGTCAAAATGGGTTCATGACCTAGGCATAAAGAATGAGATTATAAATAAATTAGAACATAGGATAGTTTACCTCTCAGATCTGTAGAAGAGGAAGGAATTTATGACCAAAGAAGAACTAGAGATCATTATTGATCACAAAATAGAAAAAATTGATTATATCAAATTGAAAAGTTTTTGTACAAACAAAACTAATGCAGAAAAGATTAGAAGGAAAGCAATAAACTGGGAAAACATTTTTACAATCAAAGATTCTGACAAAGACCTCATTTCTAAAATATGTAGAGAATTGACTTTACTTTATAAGAAATCAAGCCATTCTCCAATTGATAAATGGTCAAAGGAAATGAACAGACAATTCTCAGATGAAGAAATTGAAACTATTTCTAGCCATATGAAAAGATGCTCCAAGTCATTATTAATCAGAGAAATGCATACTAAGACAACTCTGAGATACCACTATACATCTGTCAGATTGGCTAGAATGACAGGGAAAGATAATACAGAATGTTGGAGGGGATGTGAAAAAACTGGGACACTGATACATTGTTAGTGGAATTGTGAATACATCCAGCCATTCTGGAAAGCAATTTCAAACTCAAAACTTTGATAACTCAAAAAGTTTCAAACTGTGCATACCCTTTGATCCAGCAGTGTTACTACTGGGCTTATATCCCAAAGAGATCTTAAAGAAGGGAAAGGGACCTGCATGTGCAAGAATGTTTGTGGCAGCCCTCTTTGTAGTGGCCAGAAACTGGAAACTGAGTGGATGCCCATTAATTGGAAAATAGTTGAATAAATTGTGGTATATGAATATTATGGAATATTTTTGTTCTGTAAGAAATGACCAACAGGATGATTTCAGAAAGGCCTGGAGAGACTAACAGGAACTGATGCTGAGTGAAATGAGCAGGACCAGAAGATCATTATATACTTCAACAACAATACTATATGATGATCAATTCTTATGGACATGGCCCTTTTCAACAATGAGATGAACCAGATCAGTTCCAATAGAGCAGTAATGAACTGAACCAGCTACACCCAGTGAAAGAATTCTGGGAGATGACTATGAACCACTACATAGAATTCCCAATCCCTCTATTTTTGTCCACCTGCATTTTTGATTTCTTGCACAGGCTAATTGTACACTGTTTCAAAGTCTGATTCTTTTTGTGCAGCAAAATATCTGTTTGGACATGTATACATATATTGTATTTAAATTACTTTAACATTTTTAACTTGTATTGGTCAACCTGCCATTTGGGGGAAGGAGTGGGGGGAAGGAGGGGAAAAGTTGGAACAAAAGGTTTTGCAATTGTTAATGCTGAAAAATGATCTATGCATATATCTTGTAAATTAAAAGCTAAAAAAAGAGAAATCTTCCAAGGGAAAAAAATTGAACTGGAGAAGGAAATGACAATCATTCTAGTATCTTTGCCAAGGAAAATCTAAATGGGGTCATAGATAGTTAGACGGGACTAAAAAAAAAAAATGACTAAACAAAGAAGTGACAGGATTCAAACCCAAATCATTGACCTGAATATTGCTTTTATGCTGCCTTTCTTAAATCAATAGTTAAACTTTTTAGTTTTTCCTATGAAGGCCTAAAATGATCTAGGATCCTCTCTATGACAGACTAAGGCTTTGAATAGAATCAGATTCAAAAACCCTTGAAAATCATCCTCCTCTTTTTGTGGTTGGAGAAACTGAGGCTTACAGAGGTTAAATGCTTACCTTAGTTCACAAGATATTAATCACTGCAAGTGGGATTTGAATCCAGTTTTTATAAGACTAGGAATAGCATTTTCCTTCCTTTTTATTGGTGTTATTTCTTCTGAATCTGAACAAAGGGGAAAAAAAAGAAAGTTTTTAAAAAGTTTATATGTCTAAGATTAAATTTGGACTTTGCCATTATTATATTCATTTGGGAGAAAAAGATCTTAAATGTCATTGGAGAATACATATCTCACTTCAGTCTTATTCTTTAATTAAAGTCTTTCCAGGAAGATTATCTCTGATCTTGTTCCATGTCCCTGACAAAGTGACTTTTAACTTAAGTACAATGTGGTGTCATTTTCTCCCATTGTGGGATAGTAGAGGAACATTTCAAGACAGATGAAAGCTGTTGATGACACTAAACAGGCCAGAAGCCTTCTGGCATCTTGTCAGCTTAGAGTATTGTGAGCTCTTGAATTTTCTGCCAGTATCACCTTTTTCTTCTTTTTTTTTTTCCTCTAATAAGTTCCCAGGCAGATTCATACCTTTAACTGGGTCAAGGGAGAGTCAACAAAAGTCTGTATTTATCCTAGAATTACAGACTGAATTATTCATGGCAGGAGAGCATCTTTGGAAAGCAAATAACCAATGTCAACGTCAGTTGCTCTAGCAGCTTTTTTTTATATTCATATCCATACCAAGTGGTGTTACTCTTGACACTGACTCTGTTTATCCTGGTTAAAGGAGGCAGTGAGTATCATGTCTTCTTGAGTCATAGACAATAAAGAAAATCTTGCAGAGTGTGGAGTAAGGGGCTTCATATTGAAGATCACAAAGCAAAGGAGCATCTCTCTAGAGAAGGAAGCAATGCTAAATTCCCTTGAAATCCCCTCTTCTAGTTACTCAGAACTCCTGTGTGCCAATTGCTTATCCCTCATTCCCCTCTTGTTTTCAGCCCTCTTTTCCTTCCTCAATGTCCTACCCCAGAGCTAACCATTCCTGTTCTCTTCAGAATGTCTGCTGCATTGAACACATTTGTTTTTAATTTGAAAACATTTTCTTTTTAACTCCATCCATCTTCTGGTATTCACTGAGACTTGGCTTCCTCCTAATTACATGGTATCCCTGGCCAGCCCTTCTGATATTGTTTACAATTATATTCATATTCTTTATCATACCTATCATGGTGGAGGAGGTGAAATACTCTTTTCCCCATTACTAGGCTCTTTTTCTACCACCATCATTTAGCAATTTCTTCTCTTTTGAGACTCATGGTCTTCAAATTTATCAGCCAATCCAGATCACAATCTTTCCCTTTCTTTTCAGTTCTTGTTGTACTAGGACATCCAATTCAACATCTAAAGTAGTGTTCCCTCAAGTATACTAATCACGTAGATCCTGAACCACAAAGTCCCTATGACCTTTCCCCTATGACATGTACATACCTTTGATTTTGTGATCTTCCACAAGAGTTCCATTTCCATGTTCCAGAACTCTGTAATTTTTTATCTGAGCATATATTTTTTTAATTTTTCTATCTTATGTTTCACAAACTCTATTCCTTATTCTTATTTTGACCACCAGCCTTGTTACTCTTCATTTCGTCTTCCACTAAACTCTCACTTATTCACTTGTGAAGATTTTTATCATTCACTATCTTGACTTATTCATGATACAGGGAAATTTGCCCTTGAATTTCTTGACCCCCAATCATTTTGCCTATCTTACTTTTCCAAACTTCAGTCCTGAATTTCTTCTACCATTTGCTTCCTTTTTTTCCCATTTGCAATGCTGCCAAGTTGATTTAGAATAAATCACAAAGCAGATGCTGAATAATCTTACCTGAGTCTTTACTACAAAGAGTCTCTTTATACCTGCCCACTTAATTTCATGTCTTATGCCCACAGTGGCTATTCCAAATCATTTCATCCCTACTCAAACCCTTAATATCATTTCCTCTCTTGTCCACATCTCACAGACTTGATTTAAAAAATTGAGGCCAATTACCAAAAGTTCTCTTCTTTTTCTCTCATCCTCTTCACTTGTTACATTAGTCAAGCATCTTTCTCCACTATTTCTTCCTTCATTCTTATCTCTGATGACTTGCCAAGGTAAACACTTCTACATGAAACCTTGGTCTCCTCCCCTCCTGTATTCTCCAGATTGCTTTCACTGTCTTCACCATTCTCTCTAATTGTTTTTGTCCTAATGACCCTCAAGACTAGTTCTTTTTCTCGAAGGCTATCTTTCTTTTACATTTCTTTTGTCTTTACATTTGTCTTTATATTTCTATTGTCTAGCACATTCATTGTGATTTCCACGTTATATTCTCCATTAGAATGGAATAGGCATAATGTAGTCAGCCTTTCTTTGTTTCATTGAACAATTGCTTCTTATATATTTTATATAATACATATAAAATGTATGTTGTTGGACTAGCACAGCTGCCTCACTTTATTTTTTCTCTCATTCTCTCTCTCTTTGTTTCTTTTTCTTTTTTTCTTTTTCCTTCTTCCCTTTCTTCTTTCTTTCTTTCCCTATCTTTCTTTCTTTTCCTCTCATTCTCTTTCTCTTTCTTTTTTCTCTCATTCTCTCTGTTTCTTTCTTTTTCTCTTTCTTTCCTCCTTCCCTCCCATCCTCCTTCCTTCCCATCCTCCCTTCCTCCCATCCTCTCTCCCTCCCTTCCTCCCATCCTCTCTCCCTCCCACCCTCCCTTCCTCTCTTCCTCCCTCCCTCCCTTCCTCCCTTTCTCCTTTCCTCCCTTCTTCCCTTCCTCCCTTCCCTCCTCCCTTCCCTCCTCCCTTCCTCCCTTCCCTCCTCCCTTCCTTCCCTCTTTTCTTTCTTTCTTTCTTTCTTTCTTTCTTTCTTTCTTTCTTTCTTTCTTTCTTTCTTTCTTTCTTTCTTTCTTTCTTTCTTTCTTTCTTTCTTTCTTTCTTTCTTTCTTTCTTTCTTTCTTTCTTTCTTCCTTCCTTCCTTCCTTCCTTCCTTCCTTCCTTCCTTCCTTCCTTCCTTCCTTCCTTCCTTCCTTCCTTCCTTCCTTCCTTCCTTCCTTCCTTCCTTCCTTCCTTCCTTCCTTCCTTCCTTCCTTCCTTCCTTCCTTCCTTCCTTCCTTTCTTTCTTTCTTTCTTTCTTTCTTTCTTTCTTTCTTTCTTTCTTTCTTTCTTTCTTTCTTTCTTTCTTTCTTTCTTTCTTTCTCTTTCTTTCTTTCTTTCTTTCTTTCTTTCTTTCTTTCTTTCTTTTATTATATTTACTTTTGACACTTTCATTTGTGGTTGTTCTTTCCATTTAGATTGTTTAATTACTATATATATTATTTCTTTGACTCAGCTTAATTCACTTTATATCAGTTCATGTAGATCTCATCTTTCTTTATTCATTGTGCACATCATTTCTTATAGCAGTAATATTCTTTGACATTCATATACTACAATTTGTTTAACCATTCCCTAGTCAATGGGCATTTACTTTATTTCCAGCTCTTAACTATCACAAAAAACTCGAGTATGTGGAGATTTCCTTTTATTTGATGACTATCTTGGGGGTAGAAGCTCAGCAATGGAGCCTCTGATTCAAAGGATACAAACGTTTTAGTAATTTTATTTGCATAGTTCCAATTTCTCTCCAAAATGGTAATTCCATCTCATAGCTCCACCAACAATGGATTAGTGTATTTATCATTACACAAACATTCCAACATTGATTATTGGCATTTTCTGGTCATTTCTGCCAATTTGCTGGATGTAAGATAAAATCTCTTAGTTGTCTTGATTTACAGTTTTCTTATTGCTAGTGATTTGAAGCATTTTTTCCACGGTTGTGAATAATAATTGCCTCATTTTAAAAATAAACAAATTGAATGCAAATGAAAATGCCCAAGATCACACTAGTGGTAGTCATCAGAGGTATAATTTGAATGGTTCTCTGATTTTAGAATGTAAGTAACCTCTTCCATATAGGGACAAAAATAGGAAAGGTCACATCAACTTACTGAGTTAGTTGTACAGAGCAAGATATTAAGCTACTGCACTGACAAATTGATAAAAATAAATGAAAAACAAGAGGTGACACTGAGTATCCATGCTTAATGATTTAACTAATATTAACTTGTCCCCCCCCAAAAAAAGGGAGGAATTTTCTGCCATTTTTGAATATGGTTTGTATGATGAGGAAGGAGGACATGTCAAGGAGAAACATGTGTTGGGATGTCTCTTAACTCAGTCATCTCTAATCAATTAAGATGAAGATGGAGGGACCTTGTGCTTCAAGATAAGAAATAAAAAGCTCAATCCTGGATCTATAAGCATGAATCAGCCCAGGGACTGCTTCGGGGTGGATCACCTGTTTCTTGCAAGATCCATAAATAAACCCACTTACTTCAAACACTCCTGAGTCCTTTTTGTGTTTTGTATTGTGCTTCTAATATAGAATACAATATCAACTACCTTCTCCTGTCTCCTACTGCCTCTTAAATCTAAGTGGAAGAAACTTTGATTTTTCATATTTTTAGAGGAGCAGAAAGTACATGCTTCTTTGCTCTGTTCATGCTCTTTATCATTTGAACTAATTTTGCATTGGGACCAAATTTAGAATTGGAAGGGATCTTAGGGGTTATCTTGTCTGACCTCTTCATTTTCCAGAGGAAGCATTAGAGACTCAGACAGGTTATGAGACTTGGCCAAGATCATATAGTAAATAACAGAACCAGGCTACAAACCCAAACTCTTTAACCTCTGTCCAGTTCTCCCACAGTTTTTTCTTATGCTTTATAAAATACATTATATATTTACTTGCTGAGTATCTGTTTTATCCTACCTTTTCAGTAGAATGGAAAATTCTTGTGGGAAGGGAGTATATCCCTTTTAATATTTGTACCTCCAAAGTATTTTACAGTGACATACACAATCATATACACAAACTAGGCAATTATTATAACAATACTAATAATAACCATGTAATAATATGATGAATTGAATGGGCAGAAACTAGGAATGTCTTTCCGATTGAGGGAAGGAACATTGATACAGTCATCTGCTGTACCCCACTTGAAATGCTATCTGGGATTGATGGGATCAAGCGTTAGTCACAATGATGGGTGCTCTTGTGTATACCTTGTCATGGATAGGGAGTTGGAAAGCATTTATAAGCAACGTGAAAGGGACCCTGGGTCTAGAGTCAGACATGGCTTATAAACTCAGCTCTGCTATTTATTAGTTGGTGGCCATGAACATGGTGCCCTCTGGGTCTCAGTTTTCTCATTTGAAAAATGAGAGCAGCAGGCTAGATGGACCCTCAGGTCCCTTTAAGTTCTAAATCTCTAATCCTTTTGGGATTATTTTTAAAGGTATATTATTTAGATAGTCCCTGACACAGTTACATACGGAATGATGCTCCTTCCGCATCTTCTCACTTACCATTTCAGCCTATCTCTGTCCTCTGAGTGAACCTTTTTATCTACCAAAACACTCAGTTCTTCTCCCCATCCCCCTACTCCATGGTCTAGGTCTGGCTTTGTGAGCTTGTTTTATTTTTAAAAATATTTGATGACTTCATTTCAATAGAATTGGTTTCCTTTGCCATCCCATATATTTTATTTAATGCATTTAAATTTATGCATATTAAATTTATTCTAAGGAAGGGTCCATTGGTTTCAGCAGGCTGCCTAAGGGCTTCAGAACCCTTGATCTGGAAGTTAGCACATCTTTTATATGAATACTGTGATTATAGATTAAAACTAGGAGGAGCCTTAAAGCATCAAGTCATAGGTTTATAGCCCCAGAACTGGAAAGGATCATTTATTCCAACCTTTCTCATTTTATTGAATAAATACAAAAATACAACAACTGAGTTTGGATTTAAATGATTTGCTCAGACACATTCATAGAAAGTAGAAGAATTGGGATTTAAACCTGGGGTTTTGGACTTCATGGCTCTTTTCATTCTGCCATATTAATTCCCTTAAATTTGTGATATAAATGCTATGGGTATCACCTCCATTTTATAGGTGAGGCAGAGGAGGATTTGAACTTTAGTCTTCTTGCTTTCAGGACCATGATACCATCCACTATTAAATGCCTTTTGTCCAACTCTCCTCGTCTATGGCTGAAGAGATTGAGTTCCAGGAAAATTAAATGACTTAATCAGAGGAAGCCAAGAGGAGCTACTATGTACGGAACTTAAGCCCAAAGTAAGAAAGACCTGAATTCAAATCCAGCCTCAGACACTTATTAGATATTTACTCATGGATAAATCACTAAATTACCTCTTACTTCAGTTTCTTCATCTGTAAAATGGGGCTAATAACAACACCTACTTCCCAGGTTTATTGTGAAAATCAAATGAAATGAATGTCAAGTGCTTAGAAGAGTTAGTGCTATACAAATGAGATAATGATCACAGAGTGCTTGCAGAGTGCCTGGCATATGGTAGGTATGATATAAATGTTAATTTATTAAATGAGATAATAGTTATAAAATACTTAGCAGAGTATCTGGAACATAATAGGTGCCATATAAATATGAACTATTATTAAATAAAATAATAATTGTAAGGTACTTGGAAGAATGCCTGGCCCATAGTGGGCATGATATAAATATTAGCTATTATTAAATGAGATAATAATTGTAAAATGTTTAGTGTGCCTGGCATGTAATAGGTGCTATATAAATGTTAGCTACAAGTGCTGCCATACAGGTAAAGGCACACAGCCAACACTTAAACTCAGGTCCTCTGGCTCCACAACCATTATTCTTTGTATTTCATTCTCTGCTAAAATGTCACCTCCTACAGGTAATCTTTCCCAATCCCTCTTAATTTATTCTGTATCTGCTTGGACCTAGTAATTTGCATGTTGTCTCCCCTAATAGATTATGAGCTTCTTAAGATCAAGGATTGTTTTTTGCCTTTATTTGTATCCCTTATGTTTCACTGTGCCTGGTGCATTAGGCTCTTAATGTTTAATGACTGACTGCTAGGTGCTGAGGGTGTCAGGGGATAAAGGGATTTGTAATACACAGTAATACACTCAGCTCTTAAAAAATTTAAAACCTGCTGGTAGAAAGAACACATGCATAAGCATACACATATGCACATCAACATCAATGACAATTCATGAGAGCCAACAGGAAGTCATAATGCTAGAGTGTCAATTGAAGGAGATAGATGATGAAAATCATGGCTTGTGAGGGAGACAAGATTCTTGAAAATGGAATGATCGGGAACTTGGTCTAGGTCAACTATGGAGAAGAATTTCAGATTGTTCTAATGGGGAAGAGAAGAGTATGAATAAAGACAGAGAACCACAAAATCCCACAGCCCATCTAGAGGCAGCTTTGAGTTGACCAGCATGGCTGGATCAGAGTTAGTACAGGGAATAGTGATTGAGATATATTTTTCTACATAGCCATTGAGGGAATTTGTTTTGCTTGACTAAGCATATTTGTTACAAGAGGTTTATTTTTCTTTTCTTTTTCCAATTGAGTGAGGGATGGTACAGAAAAAAATAGATTTCTGGTTTTTTTTAATGGAGAAGTAGAGGAGGTACAGTTACAGATTTCAAATGAGGTCACAGTTGTATTAGTTTTACTTAATTGTTTTGCTTTGTTACAAGAGAACCTCACAAAGTGGGATTATTCTATAAATGTTTGTAATGTAAAACCAGAACACATCAATAAAGCTTAAAAAAAGAAAATGGTTGGGAAAATGGACTAGAATAGCCTGTAAGCCTTCTACAGTCTTGAATTCCAAGAGCAGGAATTTGGATTTCCATATTCTAGGCAAAGGAGTGCTATGAAATGCATATGAGAAAGATTTTCTAAAACTGCCTCCAGAAGATTAGGATTTTAGTAAGGTGTGATATGATCTGGAGAGTGAAGAATTGGATTTGGGAAGTCATTTATAGTAAATTATGTCAATCTGTCCAGGAGCTGGTATAAGTTGAATATAGGGCTTCAAAATAGGAGTGAAAAGGAAGTGAGAGGTATGAAAGATGCTAAGAAGGAAGAATCAGCTGGATTTGACATCCATCTCATATTTCTCTCATTGGTCACAAAACTAGTCTAGGCCATAGTTTCCCTAGAACAAAATGAAGAGGTCATTTGAAGCACAATCAATATAGCTTAATGTTTTAATAATGGACTAATGGTTTATTTCTCCCAGGGGTATTTTTGTACCAAATAGACTTTGGCCTATACTTCCAGATTCAGGAAGGCTATAGCTATCCTTCAGGGGCCATAGTACTCAATGATTTGTGAACCGTCCCTTTTCTTTATTACTATCAGATATATCCCCCTCTATACAATTTTCTATATAATTTTCAAATTTACAAGATGATTTTCTCATGATGAATTAGGAAGTAAAATAACTTGACGAATTTGTACAGATGAGGAAATTGGGATACAAACTTTTTCATGGTCACAGAGATGTTAAGTGCCAAAGCTAGGACAAATATCCAAGATGATCAAATTAAAGGTCATATCCTTTCCAGTATATCCAATTGTTTTCCATAAGATAATGATTTCAAGTAGCTCTTTTTTCCCTGGGGGAAAATGTCTTCCCTATTTACATAGGATGATAAAAGATGGAATCATTAAAGATCCATTCTTTGCATTAAGACCATGGTTCTTTTTATCATTGAGTTGTTTCAGTCATGTTCAACTGTCCATTTCTTGACAAAGACAATGGAGTGGTTTGCCACCATTTTTCCTCCAGCTCATTTTATAAATGGGAAAATTGAGATAAACAGGTTAAGTGACTTGCTCAGAGACACAAAGCTAGGAAGTTTTTAGGCTGAATTTGAACTCATGAAGATGAAGCTTCCTGACTCCAAGCCCAGAACTCCACAGTATGGCACCACTTAACTGTCATGGTTCTCTAGGAATCACCAACTCTAATCTCAATAAAATGTCAGTTCTTTGAGCAAATAGATTACTTTGTCTTTGTTACTATATTATCAGAATATATTAAGCTATATACAATAAGTGCTTATTGGCTGATTAATTGTACAGGTATAATAAGGGTCTGGTCAGGTTCTGAGTCCATATTTTTGCTTAGCTGATTTAAATTCCCCATGTGGAAAAGATGATGAGTTTTAGTCTGGAAAATACTAAAGTCTTGGAGGAGAAACCATAGAACATGTGGAGATATTCTTCACCTCCTTCGAATTTTCTAATCAAATGAAGGGTGAAAGGCTCTAATTGTTTGTAGAGACATTCCAAAGGTGTTTGTTGGTTTCTATAATGTCTTTCTTGTCATAGACCTTTTGGCCACTTTATTCCAAGTTGGATTCCTTCATTCATAGTGTCTGGCAAAATATAGTTTACAAGGAAAAGGTGTTGGGGCCTTCTCCCCACTTAAGTCCTTGAGAAATGGTCTTTATACTTGACCTATTCCTTGGTTCTTTTCTATTCTAGGTGGATGGAGTAGAGTCTTTGACACCATGAATTTTTAAAGGTCAAGAAAGCAAGTTATAAGGATCCAAGAATCAGTGTCCAAGCAGACTTTTGCCTCTAGTCCAACAAAGATGCCCTGAAGAGCAAGTAGTGGCCTTTAGTAATGAACTTCTGAACCTAGGCTAAGGAAAACTGACTCGAGAATCAACGTGGCACACATAATCACATCTGGACATGAATTTCTTAGGGTGATACTATCTAGGAATTGAGTTAAATTTGATCAGAGATTAAGATGTTGTAGGGGACAATATGGTACCTAAGCTGATTGGAGGAAAATATTTGTATATTTATTCTTGATTCCTATATCATTGATGTAAATATCTCTTTGTAAAATGTAATTAAATTTAATTGGTAAAATCGAGCTAGAGCACTAGTTATGGTTAATGGTTATTTAACCTTTGCTATGTGAACCCATCATCCTTCAAGATAGCCCATTATACTTTCAGATGATTCTTATGGTCAATAGTTTTTCCTCAAGTCTAAATTTATTTCTGAAACTTCCCCATGTTATTCTTAGTTCTCTCTAGGGCCGAAATGGACAGGTTAATTCTTCCATGTACCCTTCACATACTAGAATATGAAATATTATCATAAGTGATTGTTTATATAGAAGGTCAGCTCTTGTATGACTGGTTAACAACATTGAGGTAACACAGTGTGGCAGATTCCACCCATCTGATCAATGAAAGTAGAATGATTTCCCCCTTCTGGCTCAAAACCCCTGAAATCTCATGGGAATTTAGGTTGGCAGGTGTGAATATGCCTGAGATAGAACAGTTTTATATTAATATAAAAACATCCTTGATCAGGTGAAAACAAAATCTGTTTTAAGTATGTGAATATTTCTGTTTTCCTACCATAAATCCCCACCATCTTAATAGAGTTTTGGACTACATTAAGAGGAAGTAATAGTCCCACTCTACTTTGCCCTGTCTGTAGTATATCCAAAGTCTTGTATTTTGTTCAGTTCAGTATTCTAATAGGCTGATGACAATCCAAAAGATGACAATAAGAATGAAAGAAAGAAATGAAAGAAAGAAAGAAAATATGAAATAGAAGAAATGAAAAAAGAATGAAAGAAAGAAAGAATGAAAAAAAAGGGTGAGTTGGAGCCAGTATAAACCAATTTAAAATAATTAAATGTTAAATTTTCACTGTGAGCATTTGCACATTAGAAAATGGTAAATGCTATAGATATTAGGGCTTGATTTATTGTTTTGTCAATTGTCTAGATTTAAGAAAGTGATAGAGAAAATATTAATAACACAGATTAAAACTGTGTTGTTCACACCTTTTCTTTTTCAGAGAAATGCCTTAAATGCACATAACTTGAGTATTGTTTGAAGGAACTGGTTCTGTTTAAGCCAGAGGGTGGTTTGTGCCTCCAGCATCAAATACAAAATCCCTGTTTAATGTTAAAAGTCATCCAAAATCTAGCTCCGTCCCACCTTTAGTTTTCATATATTCCTCATTTCCTACCACTTACTCTTCTCTCTGGTGACAATAACTCCCTGTCTGTTCCACAGTAAACACTCCATCTCTCAGCTCTGGACATTTTCTCTGGCCACATTTCATGTCTGGAATAGTCTCTCTCCTTATCTTTCCTTCATGATCTCCTTCATTTTCTTCAAATCTCTACTAAAATCACATCTTTTATAGGAAGCTTTTCTTAACTCCTCTTGATTCTAGTAGTTTCCAACCATTAGTTGCTATTTACCTGTACATAGTTTGCTTTACATATATGTATATATATGTATTGATATATATATATGTATATATATATATCAATGAGTATAATATATCGACAAGGAGCTAGACTGGTGGTAGGAAGACCAGTTAATAAGTTGTTGTAGCAATCTAGTTAAGATAATATTCCCATTATTAGGGCCAATACTATCTAGGAACTGAATTAAGTTTGATCAGAGATTAAGATGTTGTAGGAGACAATATGGCACCAAGCTGATTGGAGGAAAATATTTGTATATTTATTCTTGATTCCTGTATATATCTATATATCTATATCTATATCTATATCTATCTATATATCTATATCTATATATCTATATATGTACATATATACATGTATATGTATGTATATATATGTACATATATAGATATATATATTTGTATGTTGTCACCCATTAGACCATAAGCTCCTTTAAGATAGGGACTGTCTTCTTTTTGTATCTCTAGCAATTAGTACAATGCCTGGTACATCATAGAAACTTAATAAATATATATGGACTGAATAATCTGTGAATGGGAGATATGACAGCTGTGTGTAAATATTTAATCTGTCATATGGAAAAGGAATGGGTCTTGTTCTGTTTGGCCCTAGAGGGCAAAACCTGGTGGTAGAAACTTCAAAGAGGCCTATTTAGCTTTGATATAAGAGAAGACTTCCTAAGAATGAGAGTTGTACTGGAATGGGATGCCATGGGAGACTCATTAGAGGTCTTCAAGCAAAGCCCCAATAAGAATAAAGTTAGGTATGTTGTGGTAGAAGTTCCTTTAAGCAGAAGTTCTCAACCTGGGGTTTGTGCTCCTTTAAAAATATTTTTGTAAATGAATTTCAATATTATTGATTTAATTTCTAATCTGATATATTTTTATTTTATGCATTTATAAAGATTCTTCTAAGAAGGAGCCCATTGGTTTCATCAAATTGCCAAAGGAGTCAATAACATTAAAACAACAACAACAACAACAACAACAACAACAACAACAACAACAAAAACATTAAGAACTTCTGCTTTCTGGGTGTGAGTTGAACTAAATGGCTGCTGAAGTCCAGCTGAGGTGCAAAATTCCATTGCTTTGCTACTGAGCATATCTCTCCTCCAACCATCACTTAAATCAATGAACTCAACATTACTTTTGTTTCGTAAAGAGTGCAATAGTCCATTTGCCCTCTAACTACTTAAAATAGCCTATGATTCAGAAGTATTGGCTGCTTAGTCTCATCAGATGTGGTTTTTTTCTCTACTCACTTCTTATTGCTTCATCATATCCATTTATGTCAGCCCCTTTTCTCTAGAGTCCTTATTCCACTCTTCCATTATGCCCTTTGGAACTCCTGTTCTATTAATAACAAATTTCCTTTTATATTAAAGTTATGTTTTTCTTCCAGGAAAATTCTGAGTTTATATTTTGAATTTAATTTTCTATGTATGTATTGTTTTCTCTCTACCAATAGTTTGTGAACTGCTTAAAGGCTGAAGCTAATTTTTTTTTTTAAATTTTGGTCTTTATTTGAATGCCATTATCCCCCATGTCAAGTTCAATGTTTGACATATGATAGTCTTTTAATCTTCATTGGAATGAATGAATGGAATAAATTGATTTGAAAGGATTTAACTATTTATCGTAAGAGTTATTTATCATAAAAATAATGAAAATAATACTAGGTAGCATTCATATGGCATTGACTATGTGCCAGGCACAGCACCAAGAACTTTCCAATTATTATTCCATCTGATCCTCATAACACCAGGAGGTAAATGTTCTCATTATGTCTATTTGAACAGAAGTGAAGTGACTTGAGCAGGGTCACTTAACTTTCAATCCAGATTTGACTTCAGGTCTTTCTATTCCTAAACTCTACCCACCATACCATCTAGATGTCTTAATAATAGGAATATTATCTTAACTAGATTGCTACTACAACAACTTATTAACTGGTCTTCCTACCACCAATCTAACTCTTTGTCAATATATTATACGCATTGATATCTATATTACCTCCCTAACATGCCATTTTAATTGCATCATTTTTCTATTTCAATAAATCCATCAATCAATTTAACAACAAGTATTTATTAAATGTCTGTTATGTGCCAGGCACTGTGTTAAGTGCTAGAGATACAAATAAAAAAGAGATACAAGGGGAGAGAATATATACATATGTAACTAGATATAGAATATACACACAAAAAAATACTTGTCCATTTGGAAGGGAAGGTAATAGTAGCATTAATAAGGGGATAAAGAATTAGGGTTAGGATTACACATAGGTAGTCGATAATCCTACTCTATTATGTTCTTATCAGCCTTCCTTAGAGTATGAAGTTCAGTCCTGGATGCCATGATTTAAGGACACTGATAAGCTATAAAGAATCTTAGTAGGGGAAATCCAGAACAGAGAAGGGTTGGAGTCTCTGTCATATGAGCCTTGGTTGCAGGAAATGAGCAATTTTAGGGTAGAGAAGACATGATTTGGGTGTGACATAATTGTAATCAAGTCTTTGACCTGGGTAGTTATAATTTTAGAAGGGGGGGTGTGTAAAAGAGTTGTTTTGAAGACAAAATTGATGACTTGTTAACAGGTTGGATATGGGGCTGTGTGTGAGAATGTGAGGAGCTGAGAATGCCGCCGAGGTTGCCTGGGTGACTGAGAGGATGCTGCTGCCTTTGACATAGAAGCTCAAAAAAGGGAAATTTAGGAAGTTAGGAAGTAAACAGATTTAGGGAGGGTAAGATAATGAGTTTAGTTTTGGACTGGTTGAATTTAATATGCTTGTGGGATATCCAATTTGAGATGTTTTATAGGCAGTTGAAGATTTAAGTCTAAAGTTTAGAAGCTAAGCACTGTATAAATAAATTGGAGAATCATCAGCATAGAGATTATAATTGAATCAATGGGAATTGATGATGAAATGTATAGAGAGAGAAGAGAGAGAGCCTAGGGCATAGCCCAGGGGGAAACCTTTGCTATTATTGAATATGATCTTGATGAGTGCTCAGCAATAAAGGTTGAGTAGAAGTTGTCAGGAAGAAGAAGCAAGAAAGAGAAATATCACCACAGAAACCAAGAGAGAAGAAATGATCAAGAACTGGGTGACCAACAACTTCAAAGGCTACAGAGAAGTAAAGAAGAGTGAGGATTGAGAAAGTCCACTAGCTTTGGTAGTTAAAAGATCATTAGTAATTATGGAGAGAGTAGTTTCAATTGGGGGCAACTAGGTGGCAGCATATTCATAGCCTGTGGAGTCTAGAGATGAGGAATAATCTTCCTGAGTTCAAATCTAGCCTCCGACACTTACATGTTGTGTGACCCTAGTCAAATCATTTCACTCTGTTTTCCTCAGTTTCCTCATCTGTAAAATGAACTGGAGAAAACATGTGCAAACCACTCCAGTATTTTTGTCAAGAAGAGTGAGACCTGATTGAAATTACTGAATAACCACCACTACAACAAAATTTTAGTTGATTGATGAAGTTAGAAGCCCATTTGTAGAGAATGCAAAAGAGAATGAGAGGAAAGGAAATGGAGACATCAATTATATATGGCCTTCTTAAGGAGTTTAGCCAAAAAAAAAAAAAAAAAAAGGGGATGAGCTCATCACCTTCAATTTATCATCTGGAAGACTGATTCAGCTTTGATAATCAACACCTCAGCAAGACCTCCCATTCTAGAGGGCTCAGAATTTTCCAGCTGAAATTATTTACCATCAGTTGCTCTACTTAGTTTCAATATTGCAAATATCATGTCACCCCCAGCCCTCTCCCCAACACAGTTTATCTTCTGGTAGGAGGGAAGGGGCTCTCTTTCATTTCCTTTTTAACTCCCTTTTGTATATTGTCTTCTCTATTTAGATTGTAAGCTCCTCATGTACAGAACTGTATCTTTCTAATTTATAGTCTAGCACTTAGCATAGAACCTGGCACATAATAAAACATAATAAAAAACACTTATGGATTACTTAGTATATGCCAAGCACTTTGCAATTATTATCTCATTTGATTCTCACAACAACCCCATTGTACAGATGAAGCAATAACACTTAGGATCACATAGCTAAGAAGTGTCTACAATGGATTTGAACTCAGTTCTTCCGGATTCCTGGCCCTGCACTATATGCTCTGTGTCATTTAACTGTCCCTAGTTAACTTAATAAATGTTTATTGATAGACTGACTGAGAAAGGAGATAGGAATGATACTACTATGAAAGATAGTAGGAATGGACATATCAAGTGAGTTAAAGATGCAATGGCAAGTTGATTATTGGAGAATTGGAATACATTTTAAATTTACTTCTCTGTTTTCTCACAGTTTATCTGTTTCTGTCTGTCTCTCCCCATTTCTGCTTCTGTTTGTCTCAGTCAGTCTCTCATTTCTCTGTTTCTCTGTCTCTGTCTCTGTCTCTCTCTCTCTCTCTCTCTCTCTCTCTCTCTCTCTCTCTCTCTCTCTCTCTCTCTGTCTCTATTACGATTATTTGATATTTAGAGAGAACCATGAAATCCAGGAACTATATGAAAAAATTCCTAACTTTATACAAACATAAAATTTTATAAAATGACTTCTATATAATTAAATTAGAATTTTCAACAATAACCTTAAAATGTAAAAAGCATAATTATTCCCAAAAAGAACATGGAAATGATCTGAATGTTTCTTAGATTGCAACCATGAAGAAATGAGTGAGAAAAGCCAGGATTTTTCTTTCTTTTTTATTCAACTACAAGAGAAAGAGCCAAAGTGCCTCCAGAAAATATAAAACAAAATGAGAAAAAACTATATCATGAAGTGCCACAAAGTACTTCCAACAAAATCAAGTCACATAGGAGAACCCAAACTTGCTCATTTCCTCCATCTTAAGAATTAGAGCTCATTATCTTTTATGCCCAAGTTATGTCAGATATAAAGGTAAATAGGAATCTTACCCCCTTTCTCCAAAGGATAAACCCACTTAGAATCAAAAGGTACTTGCCCTTCTCATAATAGAATGCTTCCTTGTCACAGTCTGACTTGTTGGGGACCACTTCCTGACTGGAGTTGATTTTAAGAATTCAAATTAATATAATTTGGTTCAATTCAATTCAATTAGCACATTAAATATCTACTGCATGTGGCCTACTGTGCTAGTTATGGAGAAGTGAAAAGAAAAAATAAATGAGTTTCGGTTTTCAAGGGGCTCATATTGTACTAGATTTAAGTGTGATATGAATACATATAAGTACAAAGTATGTAATTTAAATTACTTTTAATTTTTATATTGTAATAATTTTATTTTTAATACTTTTAATAATTTTAATTATTATTTTTTTAATTTTAAGAGGTTGTATGTACTAATTCTTGGGGGTAGGAGACTACAAATGGCCTCTGAGTTTCTGTGAAGAATTCCAAGGGTTAAACATAAGTAGAAATCACATTTTCATACACGAGGAACAACTGATCCAAAGGCATGAGATAGGGGCATGAAACCACAAATAAGAATCACAAATAGGCCACTTTTGACTGGAACACAGAGTTTGTTGGGGGAGTGATATGCGTATTTGGATTGGTAGACCAATGCTTGATTGTGAAGGGTTGCAAATAACAAATAAAGGGGTTCCTATTTTATTCTAGGGACAATTAGAAGCTTAGCACAGAGCTTGAAGAATATTGTTGAATTCCATCCCTCTCTTCCCCATAGTTAGAAAGTAACTAAAAGTCCAGTCATCAGTATTGTCAAGCAGGCTAAACAGCACCCCCCCCCAAGGGGGGATATTGGAGGATCAGACTTGGCTTGGATCTTAGACTGGTACCTTTCTGATTTACACTTTAATTCTCTGCTAAACCACTGAGCTAGAGAAAGAACTTTGAAGAAAAGGAAACATCTGGCTTTCAAAACCAAGATTCTAGCTGAAAGGGACTCAGCAAAGATGAACGAGTCTGTCTGCATAAACCATTGAGCTCTGGGAGAGAAAGGTGAAACTGCATTAACGTCCAGTACCATTATGATCATCCATCTTTGCTTAGGTCATTGCAGCGCTCTGCTCTGCCAATGGGGCTCTAATGCTAAGGATTTATACTTTCCCTGGATTCAGTTATCATCTCAAGAGAGTGACAAGCCCCTAAGTCCATCATTAAAATGAGGCCCCCCCTTCCTCCTCCTTCTCCTCTTTATGAGAGGGCCAGGGGAGTCTTTTGTTTATGGCTCGTCAGCCTGTTTCCATTAAATGTCAAATAAGAGTTAATTAGATTTCCTTCTGGTAACAAGGTCCATCCCATAAATCTGTCCGGCTGGCCAGCAGCCCCTCTGTGTGCCAGCAAGGTGGCAGGGCTCTCTGTCTGGGTTGGGGGAGCATCATTTGTCTACTTCAACTTGACCAAAATGGGGTTTCGTCTGAAGCTTCTCCAGGCAACCAAGAATGGTCTATTAGGTTAAATGTTTTTAATCTGGCTCATTTCACAGCCATTCATTTTAATCATGTAAAGGTCAACTGTCACCAGCCAAATGTTAGACTTAATTTGTTTTCTTGATTCACATCATATCTGTAATCAATTGCCTTGATTTAAAAAAAGAATCATTTACCAATGGGAAATAAAGTTAGGTAAGGTCTTAAAGAAAATGGGAGAGGATTGGGACATGAGAGTTAGGAAATCAGCATTTTATAATTACAAGAGAGTCAAAGCAACAGCTTATTGTATTATGGGAGGCAGAAAACTCTCTTGGTCAACCTTTTCTGTCACCTTTTAGCCTAGATCTTTTATTTTTACATTTTTTTTTCTTCCATGAATTAGAAGCAAGATGTTGTAGCTGAAAGGAAAGTTTTAAGGAGGAAAACTGATTTCTATTCCTAGACCCATTACCTAATTTCAGCAAGTCTTGCTCCTCTTTGGTTCTCTTAATAAAAGAGAGTTAGGCTAGACAATCTCAAAGGTTCTTTTAAACTCTTAACAGTGTCAAACCCCAAAACTGGATGATAGGCCTCTAGTATGGTACAAAGTACCGTGGAGAAATAAGTACCTCATTCTGCATTCTACATTTTAATGGCCCTCCCAGTTTTTGCATTCTATGTTGTAAGGTCCGTTCTGACTGACACTTTTGCAGTTTTGACATCCTATGGCTGAATAAACGCATGATTCTTACTAACATAAGTCTAATCTTGGGGAGACATAAGAGTTATAAGGTAACAGGAATTTTTAGTTTAGTTCTATCTTCCACTTACCAAATGTTTTTCTTCCTGAAGAGAACTTACTCCGTATAGCAACTAGGGGGTGCATGGAGTTTTCACCTTGGAGTTTAATTAAGAAGACATAGCAGATATAGCATCACACATGGGCAATCAAATAGTAACTACATGGAGACATTTAACTCTTCCCACTGAACCAAAAATAAGATTTCTTAAATATAAATGTAATTGGCCTGTAGAGTTAACACTGAATAATTGAGGAAAAAGAGTTAACATTTAGTAATTGAGGAAAAAGGTCCAGCAAATAGAATTAGTGGGGAGAGCCTAGACTCTTTTCCTTTTGCTCAAATATCATATTTAATTTTAGCTTAAATACCACTTTCTTCATGAATAATTGTAATGTGAATTGGTAGAGCTAATTAAGATTTATGAAGTTCTTTCCTCATTGCAACTCAGAAGTCATATTGCCTTTGAAATCTACCTGAGATGCTCCTGATTCCAAGCCTCTGTAACTTTCCCCCATTTGGAATTGGCAGGGCGATGCCCCAAAGTGGAAAATTTACTCAGGATGGAAATTTAAGGAGCATTTTATGGGCATATATTTTTCTAAAGGCAAATCTTAACTAGGAGATAGCATCATACGAGCTTCTGTTCTTGGAGAGTTCCTTTGAGATTATCTAGTCTACCTCTCTTATTTTACAAATGTGGGAACTGAGGCTCAGTTAAATGACTTGTCCAAGGTTGTACATGTAGTAAGAGGCACAATTAGATTTCAAACTCATGTCTTGTGATTACAGCATCAGTTTTCTTTCCATAACATCTGATTTGGAAGTGGAGACTGGTATGAAGATAAAGCTATAATCACTCTTACCATTTTGACACCACCTCCACCATCAGTTCAGCTGCCTTTTGGGCTTCCTTGCAAAAGAGGAAAGATAGGGCAGATATTGATACCTGTAAAGATCTGGAATTGTAAACTCCTTTTAAAGGTGTAATCTACTTTATGTACACTCCTCCTCAGAAGTTCAAAGGTCTAAACTCCCCTTAAAGGCCCCAAACCAAAGATGTGAACTAGAGAATTGTTAAGTACCGACTTATCACTTAAGTAAGAACCTAACAAGTACTGGCCTGTGCTAGGGATAGAGAGACAAGTCAGATCCCAGCCCAGAAAGCTGGTCATTCAGGGATTGCTCCATCCCCTTGGGAGTCATCTCTTAGTATAGCCTTCTCCCTCCCATTCTTGTGATTAATCCAAAAAGCTTTAATTGGGGAAAGGTGGGTGAAGGGATTCAGAAAGGTATACTGATGTCCCTAATGGAGGTCTCTCTTATAACAGGAATGATCCTCAACATCCCTGTTGATCAATAGCACACATTTTGTAATAACAAAGACTTAGGACCAATGTGGGTACCCATTGATTGGGCAATGGCTAATACATGTCTTTGTGTAAAATTCATAAATCTTTCCTGTCCCAATTCCTTATCTATTCCTATATCTTTCTTTAATGATTGGTAATATATATAGTACAGTGACAATATTTGTCTTTTCTTCTTTCATTGATCTTCAACCACATAACCTCCAACATGTGAGCCTTATGAAGTAGAGAGATCCTTGATTTTGAAGTGGATTCAACTCCTGTTTCTGAGACTTACGTTTTATGTTCCTTAGTCAAATCACTTAACCCTAACCTCAGTTTCCCTGTTTGTAAAAGGATGGGATTGGACTAGATGGCTCTTGAGGTTCTTTCGACTTCTAGATTTATGTTCTTGCTTTGTTTCTTTACATGAATATATTTTCTTAACCTATAAACATTGCTCTGCCTTCATCTGTCCTGTTTCTTTCAAAAATATATACATCTTATTTATGCCATTTCTATTTTATTACAGTCATTTTCTCTCTACTCTTTCCATACCCAGTACACCTTTATGAAAACAGTTAAAGAAAATACACTACTGCATGTTCCTACCTATGTGATTTAAGATGAATCAGTTGGCCCTCCCATGCCTCAATTTTTTCCTCTGTAAAATATAGATTTGATGGCCTCCAAGATCCTTTTCAGTTCTAGAGCTCATAAATTCTATGATGCAGCAAGGTAATTGTCTTTGACAATATATGCCATGTCTTTCTAGCCACTCCTTCCCTCTCTTCAATCCCTCATGTCTCTACTCTGAAGTATCAACTATGTTTCATTTTCAGCAGGATAGGATTTTCATTTTTTAAGTTATTCACTTACACTTCTTCGCATCAATCTTTCCTTTTATTGAATCTCTCTCTCTCTCTCAGCAATTGGGATTAAGTGACTTGCCCACAGTCACACAGACAGAAAGTGTTAAGTGTCTGAGGTCAGATTTGAACTCAGGTCCTCCTGACTTCAGGGCTGGTGCTCTATCCACTCCACCACCTAGCTGCCCCTTGTCATTTCTTACTTTGAAGTAATATTCCATTAAATTCATAAGCCATTATTTTTTCAAATATTCCCTACTCAATGGACATCCAATTTGTTTCTGAATTTTGTTTTACTATTACAATGAGTCTTTCTATGTTTGTTTTGTTAATGATTGAATTTTTATTTATCTTTGACTTTCTTGCTGTATATGCCCAACATTGGGATCACTGTATCAATCCTTTTGAATGATGGACTTTTTAGGGTTATATTTCACTTATGAATGTTGTTCATTCATTTTAGTCACGTACAACTCTTCATGATCCCTTTTGGGATTTTCTTGGCAAAGTTATTTGCTATTTTCTTTTCCAGTTCATTTTTACAGATGAGGAAACTGAGGCAAAAAGTGGTAAGTGACTTTCCCAGGTTCACACAGCTACTAAGTATCTGAGAGTGGATGTGAATTTAGGAAGATGCATTCTTGATTTAGTTCTGGGCACTCTACTATAACAGGTAATGCTCCTTTCACTTATCCTATCCTATTCACTCCCAATCCTTAGTGACACTCATATTTAGATATGCTTCTTTATTTTGGGACCACTAAATATTTGTTTTTCATACTTTGTTCATGAAATATTACCATTGCCACCTCTCCTTAGATCTTAGTGGTGACAATTCAGCATCCTATACATTGGACCATTGAGCTCTGAGAATGGTAGTATGCTCTCTCTATTCTTTTCTTCTACTCAAAGTATCTGCCTTGCTTCCAGTTTGGGTTCCCAGGCTGCAAGGAGATTGGACTAAATCACTCTAAGTGTCTATGGTTGCCTTCTGACTTATGACTGAAACCTTTTGTTAAGTGTTCTTCCTATATTAAAATGGGAACTCTTTGGAAACAAATCCAATAGGTCAAATCAACAAATGTTATTAAGTACTTAGTATGTGCTAGCTTGCTAAACCCTAAGAACACAAATAGAAGCAAAAAGAAAAATAAATTTGCCTTCAAAGAGCTTTTACTTAAATAGGAGGGAAAATCACAAAAAGGAGCGTAGGGAGAAGGAACATGCCCAAATCAACCAACATGGAGGGGCAGCTAGGTGGCGCAGTGGATGGAGCACCAGCCTTGAATTCAGGAGGACCAGAGTTCAAATCTAGCCTCAAACACTTAACACTTCCTAGTTGTGTGACCCTGGGCAAGTCACTTAACCCCAGCCTCAAAAAAAAAAAAACAAAAAACAACAAAAAAAAAACCATGCAGACATTTCCCCCCACCACTGGATCATGGAAGAGAAGGTGTAGACGGTCAGGAGTGGAGTCTGCAGAAGAATGAAGATTTGGCTGTCCTGGCAGTATTCTTTATAATGGAAGTTCTGGGAAAAAAAACAATCAATCAGAGGAAGGAGCCTGCAGGATCAGAATACTTGTCCAGATTGAAGTGTCCAGAGATGGAGGAGGTTGCTGTGGCAATAAACATCAGAATTCCATTTTTAATCCCTTTTCATGTCTGGCTCTTTCTGACCCTATTTGAGGTTTTCTTGGAAAAAATATTAGAATACATTGCCATTTCCTTTCCTAGCTATTTTATAATTGAGGAAACTGAGGCAAATAAGGTTAAGAACCTTGTCCAGGGTCTTATAGCTAGTAAATATTTGAGGTTAGATTTGAACTCAGTTGAGTTTTCCTGACTTTAGGCCCAGTGCTCTATCTGCTGAGTCACTTAGTTATCCAAGGGATTTGAAATTGGAGTTTAGAGCAGAGCTGGTCTTACCTTTCAGTTTGTAGCCAAATGGTATATAAATGTGATTGTGATATGATATAAATTTAAAAGGACATAAAATAAATAATATTCACTCCGATTCAGTGATTTATTCATTCATTCACAGATTCATTTATTTGTGGAGTATCACATATAATATAATAAAATATAAAAAAGTACCACTTGGATTATACTGCAGCATCCTAGCTTAGATCTGATACTCTTTTAAACTCCTGAATGTCTCTATAGGTAGCTCTTCTTGCTTATTCACTATCATATTCCATTTCATGGAAGTGCATAAGTAATTATTTTCTCTCTTCTTTCTTTTACATTTATCTTTTTAATTAGATTTGCAAGGCTCCAGGCAAACATATTTTACCTGGACAGGATCCCATCATTTCTATATTTTAAATTGCAGTCCAGAAATCTAAATTCCTCTCCTAGCTACCACCTACTTAATCAGCTGTTTATTTTCTGAATCTGCCTTTCTTTCTTGAAACCCTCTAAATTCATTTCACTTTAATTTCACTTCATTTCACTTTAATTTTACAAGTATGGGTTAAATTGTCTTTTATATACCAGACTGTGCTAAGTATAATGGGATTTTGGAACGTGCCCAAATCAACTAACATGGAGGCATTTCCCCCCACCACTTGGGAAGGCGTAGACTTTTTTCAGTAGCCTATGTCACTGGGGCAGACTGTGTCTTTAAACATTTTCTACTCTGGGATATTCTCTGAGTGGCTTTCAGAGTGTGGGCAGCATGAACTGAACTTGGGAAGAGGGAAAGGCTATGTTCTCCTTCCCATTTTAGTTCCAATGGCCCCAATAAATCATCCTGTGGTGTCTGTTTATTTTGCTTCACTTGTTCTTTCCAGGTCCAAGTGAAGGAGTTAGAATTTCCATTGGACTTGGAACCAAGTCTTAAGAGATTTTGATGAAAGTATTATAGGCTAGATGTTTCCACCCACATAGTAGGGAAGACCTGAAGCCAGGATATTTGGGACTCAAGTCCAAGAGATTTGGACTTGGATTTTGAGGCTGTGCTATAGAGGAGTTGAGTCAAAGCATGAGCCTAATCTCCTTTTCCTCCGCAGAGTAGCAGGTGGTGGTTGTGATGGTGGTAGTTATATGCTGTGTATTGGGGATATGATTGCATATTTCTTTGTAAAAGCTAATTAGACTGTTAAATGGCTAAATGCAACTGAAGTACAAGGTACCCTTGCTTCAACTTGGGGGTGGGAGACACCATTCTGTTGGGGTTAAAGTCAATGACAGAGAACTTGAACACCTCGAACCTTCACAAGGAGCCATAAGTCCCTGCAGAAGTGGCCAAATATAATGCATTTTGTCTTTAGGCAGTTGGTGCCAGAGTAACCACTGCTACACAAATAAGTTTTGGGGAGTAACAAGACAAAAGTGAGAATTCTGGACTCAAATAGCTTCAGTGGGAGTGGTTCAATAACATGGAATCCACTAAATGAAAAACATACAAAGCAAATGTAAAGTAACTTGGTACCTAAGGGAATGAAGAATGAAGGACCCTGTATACCCCTAAGATCTAGAGTTGACTTCCCCAAAGTTTAGAATCCAGCATCTTCCCAAAACAAATTGGAAACTAAGAGAGTGAGAAAAGTCCCCTTCAAGGAACACCTTGCTAACATAAAGGCTATAATAACTCACTTTTCAGTAGAGTTTTAATATTTGCAAGACTCTTTCCTGATGACAAACATGTGAGGGAAGTTGTGTACATCTTGCTATTCCCATTTTACATATGGAAATACTGAGACTCAGAGAAATGAAGTCACTTGCCTAACATCCCATGGTTTTTCTGACTGCAAGTCTAGTTTTGTTGCTGTCCTAATCTTCTCCAGAATCTTCGAAGGCAAAGATTGAATTTTATATATCTTTGTTTCTCCATGAATTGATTAACATGTCATTATTGAATGCCTGTTGTATGCTAGCACTGGAGAAACAAAGACCAAAAAGAAATAATCTTGGTCTTTTGCATTCTATTAGGAGAGATAACAGCTATCTATGTAAACATATACAAAGAATATACATGATATAATAATAATAAAAAAACATGAAATAATAATAATAATCATGATATAATATGATAATAAATACATGTGCAATAAAACAAGAATGCTAAAGACAAGATGGTTAGGGAAGGAGGACACTAGCATTTGCCAAGATCAGAAAAGACTTCATGTAATGTTTGAATTTTGCCTTGAAGAAAGAGAGGAATCCTGAGAGGTAAAGTTGAGAAAGTGACATATTCCAGGTGTCTGGTACTGTTAGTGCAAAAACATGGAGATGGGAGATGAAGTTCCCTTTATAAAATTTTTTTGATTGTAAAATATGGAAAGGAAATTAGTGCATAATGAAAGTGGGGGGAAAGGTTGAATGAATGAATATTATCTTCCAAAGTTTCACATGAGAGTTATTTTATTGTTCAGTTGTACTGGATGCTTCTTGACTACTCCATTTGGGATTGTCATTGCAACAATACTGGAGTGGTTTGTCATTTTCTTCTCCAACTCATCATACAGATGAGAAAACTGAGGCAAACAGGGTTAAAATGACTCATCAAAGTCTAATAAGTGTCTAAGGTTGGATTTGAACTCAGGCAGGTGAATTTTTCTGATTGTAAGCCCTATGTTCTATCCACTGCAGCGCCACCTAGACGCCCCTCAAAGAATGTGATCATGGCTATACTTTTAAAGTATTTTAGGACCATGATGCATATTTGGTTGATGTATAATAAATGCTTGCTATTGTAAAGTGACTTTGTATGGGGCTCTCTCCCATTAATTCAGTCCATCATCTGGTGACAGAACTGCAGTGAAACTATTCTCTCATTCATGTTACTCCCATCTTCTTTCTTTCAATTCCTATTTTCTCTTTCTTTTCTCTCCACTTTATTTTAAAATTTTGGTTGACACTTTCTGTTTTTCACATCAGAATTTCCCATTACATGCACTCCTGGTCATACCCACCCACACTTATTACATGGAAAAACATCAGCCAAAAGTGACTAAAACAGATATGACTTTCCATGCCTAAAGAGCCCCACTTCTCAACAGAAAGGAAGAAAAAACATTTCACTCTCTCTTCCCTCGGGGCAAGATTAGTTGTTGCATTGATGAGTTCAGCTGCTCCCTTTCTCCTTGTGTTATTGCCATCAATGTGTATGTGATTTTATTTTATAATAATAGTAATAATAATTACTTCTGATGACTCTGCTTTGCATCAATTCATGGCAGATTTCCTGTTTTATCTGGGTTTTCATTGTTATTGTTGAGTCATTTCACTTGTTTTGGATGCTTCATGACCCCATTTGCGGTTTTCTTGGCAAAAATATTGGAATGGTTTGCCATTTCCTTCTCCAGTTAATTTTATAAATGAGAGAACTGAGGCAAACTGGGGGAAGTGACTTCCCCAGAGTCACACTGAGCAGTGTCTGAGGCTTTTTGAGTTTTTCAGACTCCAGATCTGCTGCTCTAATGCACTATGGTCCTCCCTAGCTGTTATATGGGTTCTTCATATTTACTCTTTTAAACACTAACTAGCTTTGTGATACAAACTCCCCCTCCCCTCCCCACCAAAGCCTTAATCTCTTCTTGGCTCAGCTTCCTTATTTTTAAAATGGGGATAATAATAGCACCTATTTCCCAGGGTTGTTATGAGGATTTAATGAGATAGTATTTGTGAAGTGCCCTGTAATCCTTAATGCACTATATAAATACTAGCTATTACTATTATTTCATAATGCCATATTCCTTTCTAAAATGTTTGTGCCAACTTGTATATTTACCATCAGTGCATTATTAGTCTTGTCTTCCCATAATGCCTCTAAAATATCTATATTTCATATAATCTTTTTGCATGTATTTATATGTATTTGTACACTGTACATTACATTTAGTCAATCAATAAGCATGTATTAAGTATTGATTATGTGCCAAATGCCAGTCAGTACTAGAGATTAAAAAATAAACTATTCATAACCTCAAGGAGTTTGTTTATGAATGGTTTCTCTCTAGAGAGCTTATAAATTCATTGAAGTCAGAGATCTTCATTTTTGTCCTTGTATCATCGAAGCCTAGCATTACTTCTGGTAGATAATAGACACCCAGTAAGTACATTCATTTTTACAAATTTCAGTCTACTTTTTTTTTTCTTTCTTTCTTTCTTTTTCATTTCCTTTCTCTTTCTTTCTTTCTTTTTCTTTCTTTTTTCTTTCTTTCTTCCTCCCTTCCTTCCTCTCTCTTTTTTCCTTCCTTCTCTCCCTCCCTCCCTTCTTTCTTTCCCTCCCTCCCTCTCTTTCTTCCTTCCCTCCCTCCCTTTCTTCCCCATCCCTCCCTCCCTCCCTTTCTTTCTTTCTTTCTTTCTTTCTTTCTTTCTTTCTTTCTTTCTTTCTTTCTTTCTTTCTTTCTTTCTTTCTTTCTTTCTTCTTTCTTCCTTCCCCTTCCTCAACAATTTATTTTTTATTTAAAATTTATTTATTAAAAACTTATTTTTATTTACATTTTAAAATGTAAATGGAATTTTATTTTTTCCCAATTACATGTTAATGTAATTCTTAAGTTTCATTTTTTTAAGATTTTGAATTCCCACTTTTTCTCCCTTCCTCCTTCCGCTAGCGCCTCTCCAAGCTACAATCAATCAGATACATCTTATACATGTTGCAACCATTTTACCCTTTCTTTAAATGATGAATTGCATTGAAAGAAGAAGAGCTCCTAGATGTCCCCAGTAACTGTCTTTTCCTTATGAGCCTTCCCTTGTAGTTTCAGCCGCCATGCTAATATCAGACTTCCAGTTTTACAAGAGACGAACACTCTCCTCCTTCCAGGGCATATCCCATGAAGACTGATAGGAGAGACACTTTATCAAGCCTTGAGGCTCAGACAAGGAACCACAGGGGAGTGATTACCCAATCTCTTCCTAACCACAGCCTTTTCTGTGGCTATTACTGTATAAATAAATTTTGACACTTTGAGTCCATTTTAAGTTGAAAAATTTAGTCTCTGTCTCCATGTGACGGGACACGAGCACTCAGCAGCTGCTTTAATTCTCTCCGGGGAGGAAGGAAATTGTCAAGTAATGCCTTTAAAGTGTTACCTACTGAAGGATTCGAGAGCTATCGACATCTATGAGAAACCTGTTTTTCCTTTGTGGCTGTGTGTCTTCCTCCGACCCGGGAACTTGGCTGCCTTTTGGAGCTTGTGATCTTGCTTGGGGTGAGCTTAAGCCATCTTTCCAGAGAACAGGTGAAAGAACGGCAGATCAATAAAAGATGTCCTTATTAAATTGAGAGTCATCTTGCAAACGGGAGCAAACGATTCCGATCAAAGAATTTATCTTGTTGACAAACCGAAGGGACGATCAATCCTGTGACACTCAGAAGGGTGTCAGCTTCCTCATATAATTCTCGTGTTGGGTATTTTGGGTGACACAGACTGAATATAAATGAACCCCAACAGGCTAATATTACTGATAAAGCTTTATTTTCCATATACTTGGTAGCATAACGGTGTCTCTGATTTTTCATCCACAGCAATCTAAACTCTCTTTAGCAAATATTCATCAAGTGGGCTGGTTAGTGTCATGTATCTCCACTCCTCTCCCCAAAATCCTCTTTTCCTTCTCTTCCTTTCCCAAGCTTCTCTCTCATGAGAAGAACTCCATTGGTGAGATAAAGCAATTTCAAATGGGCTCTGTTTTAGGGAAGATCTTTGGATCCAAGGGTAAATTGAAGTATGGAATAGCCATGGAGCCAGAGATGCTAAGTGATGGTCTTGTTGCCCAATAGAAAGGCAATTCCACCCATCTTGTCTCCCATTTTCCTCTCCCAGGCTGTTGTTCTGACAGCCACTTGTGCTTGTGAGGGAGACCTCCCTCTTCAGCAGAGAGCCATCAAATGTCTCTTGTATGCTCTTAGGCTGATATCCTGGCAGGAAGCCTTTGATGAGTCATGGGAGATGGGATATTTCAAAAATAACCTGAGGATTGCTCTGGTTTGCAAAATATCTTGACATTGTCAGCCCTTAATTAGCTAGTCTTGCCTTCAGGTACTTTGGAACAGCCACTTTGCAGGCTGCAAATGAGGTCTTTGAGTCACGGTAGAAGGGGATTCGGTAATCTCACCGCTATAGCATAATTGTAGAGCTGGACAAGGCCTTGGGAATGCCAGGGTGCCATTCCATTATTTTATGGAAGAGGACTGAGAGGCAGAGTGGGGTCCACTCATCCCAGTATATAAATTAGACTGTATCTATCCATCTGAAGAATTCTGGCATCTGTTTTGCTTAAAGTGTGTACCCGATATGTTTATCCTATTTCTGGGCACCAAAATCTATTGTTCTTAATAATCTCTAGAATACACACACTTATATGTATGTTTATACAATATGTATATGAACGCATATATACCCACAGACACACATATTGGAAAAAATAAGAATTCAGCAGGAAATTGAACTATTGCTATTATTGGAAAGCTATTTCTTATATATCAAAAGCAGAAAAGTCTTCTTTCTAACAATCCAGGCTAATAAAACACAGAACACTAGCCCCTGCCCTTAAAACAAATCCCATTTGAACAACCCAGATGGATCACTGGTCACAAATAGTGAGATACTTGTGAGAAAAAATACTTTCTTTAAAGAAAGTAGGAATTGTCTTCTCTCATGGGTGTGTATATGGTAGCTTATTGTTGACCACATAAATATATTAAACATAGTAATGTGGCCAAGTCATGGAATAGAGAAAATATGATTCAGGGAAAAATAATACTGGCTCTGGAATGAGATGTACTTGTGTTCAAATTCCATCTCTGATACTCTTACCACGTCTCAAGGCATTGGGAGAGCCCTTAATCTTCATGGATTTTCTTTATCTGTAAAATGAGAAGATTAGGGGTCTCTTCCAATTCTAGATCTGTGATGTTATTACAATGATCATTACCTCTGGCCTTAACTTTTGTGCATGCACAGATTTATTTGCATTATGAAAATGTGTGTGTGTGTGTGTGTGTGTGTATATGTGTGTGTATGTGTGTGTGTGTGTGTGTGTGGAGGGCAATGGGAAAAAATAGGAAAAAAAAACGATTCTGTGACATTTCTTCGGAGAGTCTTCCTAAAATTAGTTCAGGAGTAGAGGATGCCCAAAAGGTAATGAAGTAGTAGGAACAAGGACTTCCTAACCCTATGTCAGAAAGAGGCTTCTGATAGGGATCTTGCCCCTGATGAGTAAAAGCATGAGTCTGTATGCCTACAAGGATTAAGTATATGGTTGTTTAATATTTCAAAAGATCTTGGTATATGACTAAGAAAAACACACTGAAAACTGTAAACTCTTTGGGTAAATAAAATCAGTAAAGGATTTTCGGCTTAATTTAATATTGGCAATATTAGTATCAGGATAAGTTGTGAGTGTGGGGAGACCCATGTGTTAGTGGGAGAAGGAAGCAGCCCAATATGCTACATGTGAATATAAAAAGTTTGAGTGTGAATGAATTTTCTACTTATAATTGGCTTTGGGATGCTGTGGAGATCTTGTTTGTGGGTTGATTTGATTCAATTCATCAAATATTTATTAATGTTATTAATTACCTACCATATGTAGGGGAGAAAAAGAAAAAAAAATTCTGTCCTCAAGGATTTAATATTCCACTGAAAAATATATTAGTTAGATGACAGTGGTCTAATGTCAGAAAGATTCCTCTTCCTAAGTTCAAATCCAATTTCTAGCTGGGTGACCTTGGATAAGTCACTTAACCTAGTTTGCATCAGTTTCCTCATCTGTAACATGAACTAGAGAAGGAAATGACAAACCACTCCATAGCTTTGCTAAGAAACCCCTCAATGAGGTCACAACTAGTCAAATATGACTGAAAAGTGACAAGGGATAACAAAAAATCCCTCATATTCAGATAAACATACAGAAAAGATATATAAAACAAGACCAAATAATTTCAAAACAGAGGAAATCGGGGGTTTCAGGAAAGGCTTTGTGCAGGAGGTAGCCCTCAAACTGTGCTCTGATGTAACCCTAAAGACTAAGAAAATGAGGAACAAGTGCATGTTGGATGTGGAGGACCAGCTAGTCAAGAGACGTGGAGATAGGGAGTGGGATGTAATATACAAAGAACATCTAACTAGCCAGGGTGATTTCTGTCGCTAAGAGATATGTGCTTATGAATACATAATCAGCCAGGAGTGAGCAACTTCAGAAGGCGTGTGGATTGATGTAGAAATAGGATTTTAATATTTTCTAGTCTGTGCCCCAAATTAAAATCATACTCATTAGCAAAGTAGTATGAATTGAGAATCTAGAAATGCTGGAGGCGAAGCCCTGACTGTCTGGGTCTGCTGTTTGAACAAGATGAAGGACAGACTCAGAGTGAGGAAGATGGGACTCATTAACAACTGACAGCTCACAGCTCTGTTTTGCTTTGCCTGGATATCAAAAAGATGTGGTTTATTTGGAGCAATAACAACAAAAAAATCCACCAAAATACAAAGAGAATATTTTGTACTTTTCAGTCAGTAAACTTCATATCTCATCAGAATTCTATCCACTGATCAGGAGGCCACTCAAAGGTTTGCAAATATTCTACAGATGAGGGATAAATAATTGCAGAATGAGCTACAATTGCTTTCCAATAGAATATGGACCCCAAAAAGAAATTGTTCTTACTTTCCTTTGAAAAACAACAAAACCCAAACATATCTGTAAGCTATCATTTGTTTATGGCCACCAAAAGAATTTTTCTTGAGCATGGGAAGCCCTAATGATCTCCATCTCCATTCAAAATGGATTGGGGCCCTGAACTTTGATGTTTTTTTTTTTTTTGTGTGTGTATTTTCCTGATGATTATGGATATAATTTATCTGGAAACCTTTTCCATCCTTTTGCTTATTTGCTTTTTTTCTTTCTGAGAATCACTGATCTGAAAGGCTATTTGGAAAAGGGATAAGGCTTTTCTTGTTTAGCTCCAAAGGGCAGAATCTGGAGCAAGGGTGGAGGTGGGAGGAAGAAGTATTGGAGAGGAGAGGGAGAAGTTGCAAAGAGATGCAGTTGGGCTGGATGTGATAAAGAGTTTCCCCACAGTTGTCCTAAAATGGAACAAATGGCCCCATCTTCTCATCCCTATTGTTGGCAAAGACAAAAAAAAAAGGATTATTTTTTGGGTATTATATTGAAGTTAGGATTATTATAGATTGGATTGTAAATTTACTGGGGAAGTTTCTAACTCAGAAATTCTGTGATTCTGTGAATTTATAAAATGGTAGAAGGGGTAAAGGAAAACTTTCACTTTTCAGTAGTATTATTTACCCTTTATTTCATTTATCAAATACCCACAAACTGTAGACAACAATTCTGTATTAATGAAAATCTCAAAATATTGATAGTGTTGAGAAATTTAAAATGCTAAGATGCCACACATTTCTCCTATTTCTACTGATATCTTTGACAGTATGTTGCAGTAGATAAGTGTGGCCTTGACAGTAGGACAACTTGGGTGTAAGATTTTACCTGAGACACTTGCTAGCTAGGCAAATCACTAAGTTTTGCTTTCCTTATTTGTAAAAATAGGATGGAAACAATAACATGTATGTCCCAGAGGCCAGATGTATGTACACAGGTCAGATGAGGGCATGTATAAAAAGACACTTTGCTTACATTAAAATGGTCTATAAATGTCAGTTATCATTGGCAGGCTGAACCATTAGTCAACATTTTATTTATTGGATTATTAAATTTTGCAGTTGTAGAGGACTCTAAGATCATCTATTTCAATCCCTTTATTTTTAAAATTATTTTTGTTCTTCAGTTATTTTTCAGTTATATCTGTCTCTTTGTAATTCTGTGGTTTTCTTAGCAAAGATACTGGAATAGTTTCCTTCTTCAGCTTATTTTATAGACAAGAAACTGAGGGAAACAGGTTAAGAGACTTGTCCAGGGTCATCAAGATAGTAGTCAGATTTGAATTTAGGAAGATGAGTCTTGTTTGGGTTCTAATTTACTCAGAGTGAATGCAAACAGCATTCATTTCTGTTTTGACAAAAAAAAAAACCCTGAGCTTAAAAAGCTAAGGTTTCCCACTGTAGCCAGAGTCATCTCCAGACATCCTGATCTTTAAAAGTCATTGGACCCAGATGGCTCTGGAGGAGACTTAAATACAATTCACTTGCATGTCATAGCATCACCTCCCTGATATCTTTTTTTGAGAACAAAGGACAACCTCTATAAGTAGAGCTGCCCCTGGAGCATTCTGGGGGTTCAAATGGAACTGATCAGTTGGGAAACTCCCTCCCTCCTTCCCTTCCTTCCTCCCTCCCTCCCTTCCTTCCTTCCTTCCTTCCTTCCTTCCTTCCTTCCTTCCTTCCTTCCTTCCTTCCTTCCTTCCTTCCTTCCTTCCTTCCTTCCTTCCTTCCTTCCTTCCTTCCTTCCTTCCTTCCTTCCTTCCTTCCTTCCTTCCTCCCTTCCTCCCTTCCTTCCTTCCTTCCTCCCTTCCTCCCTTCCTTCCTCCCTTCCTCCCTTCCTCCTTTCTTGTCCCTCTGTATCATATCCTTATCTAGCTCTGAAGAACTTTCCCCCACTTTCTTTTGGATCTCAGAACCTTCTGAACTCAAGATATTTTGGGGCTTGCTACATATATTTCTTTCTTAAGGACCATGCTTTAAACAATAAATTATGTTAAAATAACAGTGAACATTGATATAATTAAACTTAGAGATGATTTATATTTAATCTTATCAGTTTGGGCATATTAAGTAATGTGACTTTATATTTAATCTAAGTCTCCATCAGGATTCTTTGGTTTTTAAAATATGCTTTCAATAAGCACCTATTATGTGCCAGGTGTTGTACAAAGTAATTTACAAATATTTTCTCATTTGATCCTTACATCTCTGAGAAGTAAGGAATATTATTATCTCTATTTTTACAAATAAGGAAATCAAGGCAGGTAAAGAAAGGTGCAGTGACTTGGTCAGTATCACAGAGAGTGTCAGGTCAGATTTGAACTCAGGTCTTCCTGACTCCAAGTCCATCATGCTCTCCATTTTTCCACACAAGCGCCTAATTAATTAAATATTTCTTATTTGATAACTGTGGAATATTTCATTCTTCTAGCTCTCCTCTATACCATATTTGTCAATGATTCATCCTGCCTTCACTTGAAAATCTCCATGGCACTTTTGGATGGCTCCAATTATTAGGCTTTTTATTTCCTTCTGCAGGGTACATTCTCCAAATCAGTCAGGTACCTTGGGGCCAATTTGTCCCCTTGATACCTAGTAGCCTTTAGTGGCACTGCTAGCTAGATGCACCACTTTGGGATACCATGCAGAGAGAAAGTCCAAGTATCTGGGTTAACTGCTGATCCAAAGGTTTTCATGTATGAGGTTTTCTTTTTCTTTTTCTTTTCTTTTCTTTTTTTTTTTTTGTTTGTAAAATTTTATTTTATTTTTAAAATTAATTTTATACTTATAACTTTTTTGACATTACATATGCATAGGTAATTTTTTACAACATTATCCCTTGTACTCACATCTATTCCAAATTTTCCCTCCTTCCCTCCCCCCCTTCCCCTAGATGGCAGATAGTCTCATACATGTTAAATGTGTTATAGTATATCCTAGATACAATATATGTGTGTAGAACTTAATTTCTTGTTGCACAGGAAGAATTGGATTCATAAGGTAAACATAACCTGGGAAGAAAAACAAAAGTGCAAACAGTTTACCCTCATTTCCCAGTGTTCTTTCTTTGGGTGTAGCTGAGTCTGTCCATCAATTGGAACTGAATTAGATCTTCTCTTTGTTGAAGATATCCACTTCCATCAGAATACATCCTCACACAGTATTGTTGTTGAAGTGTGTAATGATCTCCTAGTCCTGCTCATTTAACTTAGCATCAGTTGATGTAAGTCTCTCCAAGCCTCTCTGTATTCATCCTGATGGTTATTTCTTACAGAACAATAATATTCCATAACATTCATATACCATAATTTACCCAACCATTCTCCAACTGATGGACATCTATTCATTTTCCAGTTTCTAGCCACTACAAAAAGGGCTGCCACAAAAATTTTGGCACATACAGGTCCCTTTCCCTTCTTTAGTATTTCTTTGGGATATAAGCCCAATAACACCACTGCTGGATCAAAGGGTATGCACAGTTTGATAACTTTTTGGGCATAGTTCCAGATTGCTCTCCAGAATGGTTGGATTCTTTCACAACTCCACCAACAATGTATCAGTGTCCCAGTTTTCCCACATCCCCTCCAACATTCATCATTATTTGTTCCTGTCATCTTAGCCAATCTGACAGGTATGTAATGATATCTCAGAGTTGTCTTAATTTGCATTTCTCTGATCAATACTGATTTGGAACACTCTTTCATATGAGTGGAAATAATTTCAATTTCATCATCTGAAAATTGTCTGTTCATATCTTTTGACCATTTATCATTTGGAGAATGCTTGATTTCTTACAAATTAGGGTCAGTTCTCTATATATTTTGGAAATGAGACCTTTATCAGAACCTTTAACTGTAAAAATATTTTCCCAGTTTTTTACTTCCCTTCTAATCTTGTTTGCATTAGTTTTGTTAGTACAAAAGCTTTTCGATTTGATGTAATCAAAATCTTCTATTTTGTGATCAATAATGATCTCTCATAATAATTCCTTCCTCCTCCACAAGTCTGAGAGGTAAACTATCCTATGAGAGGTAACCTATCTCTAATTTATTTATGATCTCATTCTTTACATGCATGAGGTTTTCAAGAGCCCTCTTGACTTTTACTGCCTAAAGCTACTTTTTTTTCCCCTTTGTAACCCCTAGGGCCAACTGCATAATCTCCATTGCCCTCAATTAGCCTTTTTTTTTTTTTTTCTATTCCTGAGGTCACCACAAAACACATCTATGAATAAATCATAATTATCATCAAATAACAGATCCAAGTTATATTTTATTTTTTATGTTACATCAGAATTTTTATCTCCTTTCCTTAAATATTCATTATTCTTTTTTTTTTTTTTTCCCATTCAGGGAATCCTTTTTACTAATCAGCAGATTTGTATGAAACTGTAGAGTAGCTTTGACCTAATGTTCCATTAGTATCCCTGGGAAATTGCAGAAAACCAGAAGGAATTTGTTATCAAGGAGTAACAACTTCTGAGAGAAATCTTGGATAAGAAACACAGTGGTATCACCATCTTAGAAGGAAACTTTATTAAGCACACCTAGGTTTTTGCTCTGGGCAGAGAGATCCGGGAATTGGGACTGTCTTGGACTTTATACTTTCCTTTTTCCTTCTCCCAGAAAGCAGTGACTAGAAAGTTAACTAAAGCAGGCAGTTAGATAAGCGGCAAACTTAAGGGAGCCTTTGTTTCTAGTCAAACAGATTTGAAGTTCCTAGGCATTCATACCTATTCCACATTCCTCCAAATATGAAGGCGAAGGGGGGAGACAGCCCTCACTTTATCCTTGGGCTGCCCTTTGGATGGGTCTTTTCTTCTTTCCCTATCAACCTATTTACAAGAAGAAAAATTAAACCATTAGGAGTGCAAAGAACTTTGGATAACTAGTTATTACTATATGGTTCCCCCCAAAAGGGAGAAATGCCCCTAGATTATTTTTCTTTCTTCTTAGAGACCATGTAGCCCAATGTGTACCTAACTAAGAGTTATATACTCATAGAATTTCAGAATGGGAAGGGACATGGTAATCAAAACCAATCTGAACCTGAAAAAAAATTCCTTCTACATATACATATATGTACATACATATATATACACACACATATATATGTATGTACATATATGTATATGTGTGTATTTATGTATATGTGTATAAGTGATTAAAAGACATATGTATATATGTAAATATCGTGACTTAAAATACATATATATGATTTATATATATGTATATATGTATATACCTTTGTATTTGCTACTGAAATCTCCTAGTTCTGTTTCTCACCTATTTTTGTTGTTGTTGTTGAGTTCCAGTTGTGTCTGAAACACAATTGTGCCTTATTAACCCCATTTGTTATTTTCTTGGCAAGGATACAGGATGGTTTGCCATTTCCTTATCCAGCCTATTTTATAGATGAGAACTTGAAGCAAATACGGCTAAATGTCTTGCCCAGGTTACGTAAGGAGAAAGCTAATAGCTTTTCAACATGACAATCCTTCAGATATTTGAAGATAGCTATCCTTATCCTGTTTTTCTTTTCTCCAGGATGAGATCAAAACTTCTTTCAACTAATATTCAAAGGACATTCTTCTTCAGCCTATACTAATGATTCATTTCCACAGGATTTTGTCTGTGGCGGCATAGAAAACCTCTTCACCTTGGAAGCTCACTCCACCCTTAAACTACTACTTACCCAAGAAGCATTATTTTCCCTATGACCCCTTCTGCCAGTTGGTCAGTTCTTCCTGAAGATCTATTTTAAAGAGCATACCCAGACCATTTGTCTTCATTTCTCCATAAATTGCACTCCTGACTCTTCAGAACTTTTCTGCAAAGTCCCTGTATCAGTCCCAACTTTCAGTTTTCAATTTCCTTTTAAACATTATCTTTCCTCACTAGAATGCATTCTCCTTAAAGGCAAGTACTGTCTTTCTGCTTGTATTTGCATCACAAGTACATAGCACGGTATATGGCATATAGAAAGTGCTTAAAAATGCTTGTTGACTTGACTTGAATGATTCTTCTCTCAACATCTCTCCTAAATTTGTTAGTCTAAAATGAATCTACTTCCAGATGAATATATTTTTAGACAGTATGCAACAGAAGCTATCAACCAGTCAACCATCAACAAGCAATTTGTTCCAGTCACAAGACTTTTCTCATTCTCGTTTGAAGACAGCTATCCTGACCCTCTGTCTTCTCTGCTCTAAAACTCATGATCTTTCTTTTCTATCATTTAACTCACATTCATCTTGCAACCCACTACAGCCCCTAGATTATTTTTCTTAACAAACTGCTATCACAGTCATATTAACCATATCTTGGACTTAATGAAGATGGCATAATTTTTTTGAAGATGACATTTTGAACCAAAGTTCAAGATTTTGGATTTGTTCCTTATTGAATTTCATCAACATAAACCAAGTGGAGAACAGATTAATTGCAATAAAGGTTTATATCTCTCATTTCAAGGAGTAATGGCTAGATGAATAATAGCAATGTGTAAACTGGAGATAATAATAGTCCCCAATTTTCAGAGTTATAAAGATCAAAGGAGATAATATATGTAAAGTATATTGGAAATCTAAAATATTAGTTATAATGATGATTATTATTGAATAGTATAACTGAATAATATTATTTAATCGTTGTCACATAGTGTAAGTAAGAGGATTAAATAAGATTATGTATTTTATATATATATATATATATATATATATATATATATATATATATATATATATACATACATATCACTTTGGAAACTTTAAAGTGCTGTGTTGTCAACTAAAATTCTTATCACAAATTAAATAAATAATGTTTTTAAGCCTACTATGTACCATGGTGCAGCTGGATGGTGCAATTTATAGAACACCAACTTGGTTCAGAGACACCTGAGTTCATATCCAGCCTCAGACACTTACTCACTATTTATACTTTTTGGACTTCTTCATTGTGGCACAATGCCAGGGACCTTCCATATCTCCCTACATCTGACCCTTTTCATCTTCCTTTTGTGTATTGTCTTCCTCTACTAGATTATAAGCTCCTTGAGGGCAGGAACTGTCTTTCTTGTTCATATCTGTATTTGTTCCTGGCATATTAAAAATGTTTATTGACTTATTTGATCTTTGTCTCAATTTCCTCATCTGCACAACCAGGATAATAATAGTATCTACCACAGCAAAATTGTTGTGCAGGTAAATTAAGATAAAATTTGTAAAGTGCTTTGCAAACCTTAAAGCACTATGCTAATACTATATTATTATTGTTATTATTATTATTATTATTTTCAAAACATCTAATAAATAATTGTTGATGTGGAACCAGAATTTAGGAGAAAAACTAGAGCTAGATATATAGATCTAGTTATCTGAATAGAGTTAATAACTGAACCCAAGGAAAATGATAAGACAAACAAGTGAGAGGGTGTAGAGAGAAGAAAAGAAGGCTGAAGAAAGAGCTTGGGAAGACATTTTTAGTTAGGTGTAGAAATAAGAATGATGAATCAGCAAGGGCATCATGAAAGGTCATACAAGTTATCACCAATTTGGAAATTAGCAATTTCATGAAAAACAGGAGAGGGTATGAATATGATGTACTCAGCAGTATTAGATGCAGAAAAATCAAGAAGATGCTGAGAAAAGTCCAATGGATTTGGTGATTGAGAGACTATTGATTGTATGTTGATCATATTCACATCAATAATCACATTGATAATTACTGATAATTTGGAGATAATCATTCTATTTGAGTAATAAAGATCACAAAGGATTGAGAAGTTTGTAAGGGGAGAGTCAATGAAAAAGTAGAGATAATATAGATAAAATAGAGGAAAGGAGAGATACAGATTGGAAGAGAAAAGACAAGGAACTAACACCAGTCTTACAGGTGATTAAAACACAATTTTAGCTCAAGTACAAGACTCCAAACCAAGTATTTATGTCAAAATGCCACACTGATATAGTCCATCTTATTCCTCTCTAGGAGACATACTATACTTGACCTTATGGAGTTTCCAGTCTAGAAGGTAGATAAGATAGGATTTTGATGTAATTGGGATCTTACCAATACATGTAGATATATTGTGTACAAAGATGCAGGTCCTAGCCTGTCTCTGTTTTTCTTTTTTTCCCTTGTCATGTGCACTGCCATGACTGAAGAATCTGTCATTAAATGGCTATCCTATTGGGTACTGAGACTGTCCATTGGTTATCTATTCTGGTTCTTGGAAAACAGATGCATTTGGCTGCTAGAACTGTACTCAAAGCTATGCCAGCATTGTAGAGACTGTTAAAATATGTCTGCTGGCAAGCTTTGAAACATAAGGCTACTTTTAATTTAAAATAATAGCATTTATATGGTCCTTTAAGTTTTTTTTAAGTATTACACATGTTAGCTCATGGAATAATATGTGAAGTTAAAATACAAAAAATAGTGAGACATTGCAGAGAGATATAAACAAAGTGCGAAATATCTGAAGAAGAAGGTCAGCAAAAATCACGGAATGCTTCATGTAGGAGGTACCATTTGAGTTGAGTTTTGATGGATAGATATGGATTCAGCAGGCAGAGGGAGAGGATGGGACAAGACCACTTTGTCTTGAAAGCAGAGTTTAAGGAAAAGAGTAAGAGGTGATAGAGATTAGATCTTTGATTTCATCATATAGGATGATAAAAGTTTCACTTTTCATCCAGATAAGGGAAATTTTGCTATTAAAGTGGGTTAGGAGCTTCTCCCCCCTTTATGGTCATAGAAAGTTCGCACTCTCCAGGCAACTTACGTGATTTGTCTAGGATTACACAGCCAGCATGGGAGGAAAGGCTGTTTTGGCTTCAAGACCAACTCTCTATCCACTTTACTGTTGTTGCCTCTTGAAATGAGATAAGGTTTGGGAATTACGCCTTTGGCTTTCCATTTATTGCACTTTTCTTTCTTCAATTTCTTTATCTGATCTTTAATTCTAGTGATCCATAGGCACACTCCAACATGATGACACTAAGCTGTGGGTTACCCAGACATGTACTGCTATAAACACCAACAAACTACTATTATGGTTGATCATATAAAACCCATCTCAGTCTCTATTGATGATTTTACCTTTTGGCAATGGGCCTCTTTTGGGGTTGATGTCATTAGACAATTTAGATTATATAAAATTAAAAAGTTTTTGCACATTCTTACTATGATTATGAGGAAGATTAGTATAAGAAACTATATTGTCTTTCCTTGAATCAAGGTTGTTGTTTTGTGGAATACCAGAAGATATTTTTTAAAAAGGCCCTATGAATAAACTCTACTTGTCAACTTAAATATGAATTCTAATGCTTCTGAAAACTGTGAAATCGGCTTGTTGTAAAACTTTTTTGCAAAGAGTTTTTAAGGGAGGAAATTTTAAGTAGAAGCAGAATGGTGTGATTAAGGACATAGAGTCAGGAAATTCTTGGGTGTGACTTCCATCTCTGAACCTGATTAGCTGTGTGGAGTATTGGCAAAGTTACTTAACTTTTCTGAATCTCAATTTCTCCATTTATAAAATGAAATCATAGTATTGATAGTATTTATATCACAGAATTGTGGTAAGGATTAAATGAAATCATATTGTGGAAAGCATATTAGATTCCATGTAGTCTAACTTCTTCGTGTACAGATGAGGAGTTGATGCAAACAGGATTAAGTGATTTGTCCAGTGTCACATGGTAAGTGTAAAGTTGAATTTGAACTCAGGAAGAATTCTTGACTCAAGGCCCAGAACTTTATCTGCTGCAGTGCCACCTAGCTGTTGTTCCAGTGCATAAAATGTGAGAAATGTGAATTGTAGATCTTGAAGTTATAGCTCAATTCCCATAACAGCTTTTTATGCCTGAGCTTGAAGAATAAAAGCATTTCAATTCCAGTTAAATTGTCCAGAATCTTACTCATCTACTTACAAAGATCTTAATAGAACATAAAATTGATTAATGATCAAAAATTGAAAGAGGAGCTTCTAGAAACTCTTCAGTCCATTTAAGAATGGAACAAAAATCTAAATGGAAGAAGAGGAAAAGGAATTTGGCTAGAGAAATCAGTATAAACAGCCCTAATTAGGGAATCCACAGGGATGACAGAGATTTCCCAGATCCCTGAGAATGGAACTTCAAGGAGAAGAAGAGTGAAAGGAATACCATTCTTTCTGGGGAATTCCTACAGGTGGCATGTAAGAACACTTTGAACTCTGATCAGGGAAGCCTCAAAGATGAAAAAAGGTCATCCATAACCGTTACTGGACAAACTCAAAAGGGGATAATCCAATGTGAAGGTGCTTGGGGGAATGGAAGATCCTTTAGCCTTTAAGTAGAAAAAAATAGAATTACTTGTATGACAAGGGGACACTGGTACAGGACCACGCAGCACAATGTGCCCTCATCAGAAAAGGTTCTGAGTTCTATGTGCAAAGCAAAATTGAATTAGCCCAAAGGAAACTCGAGATGCACAGTTAGAGAAGCACCCCAAATGTTCATAGAGACTACTTGTGTCTGATCTGTGGTAGAGCATTTAGAGCTTGTAATGGTCTGATCAACCACAGTCAAATAGGCCATAACTTGACTTTAAGATAGTGATGTCATTTTGGTACTCTTCATGAATGAAGGACAACAATCAACCAGAGCAAACTCCAGGGATTTTTAAGCACACTTATCTTTATTACATAACACCCTGAGAAGAACACAGAGACCCCAGCTCCTTTATTAAGGAAGCTTCAAGGTAAATATAAGAGTGCCATGATCAAAGAAGTCCAAGGGAGCATAGAGTACGCTGAATAAAGGAGTTTCTGGGAGAATAGAGTGGTCAAAGAAAGTCTGAGATATGGTTAAAAGATGAACTTGATTCCTGATCAAGGAAGGCTTAGAGATGCAGAAGACACTCAAGAATCATGATTAAGGAAGACTTAAGGGGACTCAAAGATCTCCCATTCTCCTCATCCTGGAGAATCATCCTAGAAATATTCCCCACTAGTGCTTGAGCATATACCCAGCAACTGAAAGTCAATGGAAGAGACAAAAGGAAAGAGAATTCAGGACCAAAGAAACCCTGGAAATCTCATGCAAAAGAATGGGGAGGGGGGAAAAGAGAGTCTGACTCTAGATGGAATTAAATCCCAAGTCAGGAAGTAAGGTAAGAAAAAGAATAAAAATTTTAAAAATCAATGATAAATATTAGAGCCAGAGAATTAAAACATAAATTCTAAAGAGAACAATCTCACTTCGTCATGTAAAAATCTCAAAGAAAACTTTGTTTTGCCATAAGCTCTACTGGAATTCTTAGAAGAAATGAAAAAAAGGATTAAATGAAGATATCCCAGGATAAATGAGAGCTCTAGAGAAAAGAATTGGAAGGAGATTAAACAATTTAATAAAGGGACATGGAACTTTACTCAAGTACCAGCCTACCTCACATTTAGATTGGAAAAGCAGAGACCAAGAAATACTACAATTAAATTGAAAGACTGAATGAAATACCAAAAAAAATTAAAATGGCATCTAACAAAAAATGATTTAACAAACACATGACACATAATCCAGAAATCATCATGCTACTTGAAATTGTTGAATATAAAAACACAGATATATTTCAAAGATGTATAAATGAAACATTTCCAGAACTGTTGTAATTAGAGGGTAAAATGAAAATAAAATAATTTACTATTTGTCTTTTGAAATAAACTTCATTATAAGAGTGTTTTATGCAAAATCTGAAACTTCCAGGTTTTAACAAAATAGTGCCAGTATCAAGAAAGAAAGAATCAAGTACCATGGAACCATAGTGAGGATCACATGACATCCAATTAACAGTATAAAAGAGAGGAAAGTTTAGAATATGATATTCCAAAAAGACAAAAAAAGGCTTATATACATGAATAATTATCCATTAAAGCTGAGTATTATTTTAAATAGTTAAAAACATATTTCCAATTAAAGACCAGAGCTACATCAACACTCTGAAGTAAAAATACAGAAGACAAGAGGAAAGAAAGCTATAAGACATCTCAATGAAAGAAGCACAGGCTATCAATAGCCATATGGAAAAAAATGTTCTAAATACTAAGAATTATAGTTACACAAAATGAAGAAATTGTGAAGCTCTAATTCATAACCACCAAATTGGAAAAGATGGCAAAAAAAGAAAAATGATATTTATGGAAATATATTTGGAAGTATTCCCCCAAAGTTGTAAAATTGGCATACACTTTGACCCAGAAATACCATCACTGGAACTATAAGAAAAAAAAAATCTACATGCAAAATATAGTAACTTATTTTTTGTTATGGCAAGGAATTAAAAACAAAAAGTATTCCCATCATTTTGGGAATAATGGAACAAATGATGATTTGGAAATATAATGGAATATTATTGTTTTGTGAAAAGGTGATGAAAGTATGGCTTTTAAAGAAACTTTGGAAGACGACATGAATTGACACAGAATTAAATGAGTAGAGCCTAGAGAACAATTAATATAGTAATCACATTGTAAATTATTGTAAAGAACAACTTGGAAAAGACATAAGAATCTATTCAGTGCAATGATCAACCACAACTTTAGAGGACCAATGATGAGGCATGTTACTTAGCCCTTGATATATGTATGATGAATGCAAGCTGCAGAATGAGAAATAAATTTTTGGATTTAGAAAATGTGTGGATTTGCTTTGATTGGCTATGCACAGTTGTTAGAAGTATTGTGTTTTCTCTTCCCCTTTCCTATTTTTTTTTTTTTTGATAGGGAAGATGGTGAGGGTAGTAAGAGTATTCCTAAAATCAGAGGAAAAGAAAAAAAAAGGAAAATTATCATTCAAGCATATTAAAATGAACAGAAGGGAAGGGAATAAAATTTAAAAGGAAACACAGATTTGAGGACAGATTTGAAAGCAACAAGTAGAATTTATTACATTTAACTAGAAAAACAAAGCTGTAAATAATAGTGATTTGTGGTTTCACATATGAATTATCTTTTTTGGGGGGTCCAGCTTTGTACATTAGTCTCTGATTGTCTTTGTCTGGAATTGGTCTTAGTCTCTGTCTTTGTTTTTCTCCCATTTTTCTGTTCATTTTTAATTCAGAAGAAAAATAATTGAAAAAAAAGAATAAAAGCATCTTTTTATTTTTAATTTTAGATGGAAACAATTTGCCAATACCATCAAGATTAATTAATTTGAATAGTCAATTTTGTCAAAACACTGGAATCTATTTTTTTTTTGGAAAAATATGTAAAGTACATATATTAATAATAACTGCTATTTTATCTCATTCACATAGAGTTTTTAAATTTACAATTTCTTCAGAGCATATCTTTGTTTTTTTTATTATAGCTTTTTATTTACAAGATATATGCATAGGTAATTTTTCAGCATTGACAAATGCAAAACCTTTTTGTTCCAATATTTCCTCTCCCTCCCTCAGATGGCAGATAGATGAATTCATGTTAAATATGTTAAAGTATAAGTTAAATACAATATATGTATACATATCCATACAGTTATTTTGCTGTACAAGAAGAATCAGACTTTGAAATATAGTATACAATTAGTCTGTGAAGGAAATAAAAAATGCAGGAGACAAAAATAGAGGGATTGGAATTCTATGTAGTGGTTCATAGTTATCTCCCAGAGCTCTTTCATTGGTGTAGCTGGTTCAGTTCATTACTGCTCTGTTGGAACTGATTTGGTTCATCTCATTGTTGAAGAGAACCACATCCATTAAAATTGATCATCATATAGTATTGTTGTTGAAGTTATAATGATCTCTTGGTCCTGCTAATTTCATTCATCATCAGTTCATGTAAGTCTCTCCAGGCCTTTCTGAAATCATCCTGCTGGTCATTTCTTACAGAACAATAATATTTCATAATATTCATATACCTTAATTTATTCTGCCAATCTCCTATTGATGGGCATCTACTCAGTTTAACACTGGAATCTATTATGTATTCCTGAGCATTTTTCTTCCCCAGGTTAAAAAGTCTCATTTTTCTTCATTCATGTTCAGATGAATTCAAGCCTATTTACCATTCTGTTGAGTGTTTTCTGAATGACCTCTAGTTTAGCAGCATTCTTTTTCAGTAAGGAAGCCCAGAACTTAACATAGCACTCCAGATGTGTAACTGAGGAGCGACTAAAGATAACATCCTTCATTTTTTTTTCATGCATCCATGGATATCTTTTCATCTTTCACATGCTCTTTCCCCCTCTTATGTGTCTAATGATTATAAGCTATCTTTGTAGAGATGTCCATATATGATTAATCAATTAATTGAGTAACTGTCACACATTAAAAACATGAGTGTGAAAAAGTCTCTGATCTCATATCAATGATCTGAGGGAAAACATGGACATACATGTGTGCATGTACTCATATATGAAAAAATACAAAAATACATAAACAAAATAATTCTGGGGCCACATGAGAAGTAGGAGATTTCAGGAAAGGCTTCATGTAGAATGTGATATTTGGGCTGAATTTGGAAAAAAAAAAACACTAGAGATTCTCTCTTTCTCTCTTTTTAGGTTGGTATTACATTTATTAAAATAATGTTATGGGTTAGTAGAAACAGCAAAGAACCAAAGAATTAAAATGCAAGCTATATAAAATCCCAACTAAAATCAAAATGTGTCTAATGTATTCATTCAATAGTTAACTAATAGCCCAAGAAAGACAACATTCTCAATATAATAAAGCACTGCAAAACAATTGGTAATTTTCAGATATCAAAATTGTGGGGTTTGCATTTTGTGAGATTCTCTCAGGATATCAAATTTGTTTTTGTTTTTTTTTTTTGTTTTTTCTATTTTTTGTGAATATAGAGGGACTATGGTATATCAAATTGAAAGTTGAAATGAGAAGAAATATATTTAAATTTTACTCCTTCATTGTTATCTGGGTGACCCTGGGTATTTACCTTTTGGCAACATCTGGGTATTAATCTTTTGGTGTTTTAAGAAATTCTCTGGGATTCATTCATCTTCTAACTTACAGAGGGATGCACTGGTTGGGGAAGATTCTTGTCCTGATGAATTCATGTCTGTGTTCTAACAGAACACATCAATATGGGGCACTGCACTTAACCTTGGGAGTGATGGAATGGGATAGCCTGCTTAAAGAACCATTTCATGATAGGCCACACCAAAATGAGTCTGAATTTATTTACCACTTTATATATCATCAAGTATTACTCAGAAATAAAAGGGCTTAGACTCTTCAGCCAATTGCTGGCTATTTTCTCTCAATGATCACTTGGAAAAGTCCAATCAAAGGCTTGTCGGCCACATGGAGTGAAGTTATTCTCACGCTAATTATGAGTCAGTATGTTTACAGAAAGCTTGTGTAAGGGAGAATTTTCTAAACCAATTGCTGGGTTAACAGTGCTCGGGAAGCATAATGAGAGTATTCAGCAATGAAAATATCGGCCATTTGCATATTTTCCCGAATGTGATAATGCAATTCAAAAACCTTAGCTGCTGCTGAATGCCAGCTAAAGTTCAGGTCTTTTTTTTGTCACTCTATTGTGCTTTAAATAGAGAAAAAATTGCTAGCAAGTTTTTTTGGGGGATAGGGGTAGTGACAGTATTCTAAAATTGTAAAGAAAATTCACAGTCCAGGAAAATTACTTTATATCCTGGTCGACTTAACTTATTGAAACTTGAAAATTGAAATACTCATGTCATTAGAGAATCTGTCTGTCATAAAAACTGCTCCAACTGACTTCCACCATGTAGTGGGCAGGTATTCTGGAGAAGCATACTTGAAATAAGGATACTTACAACAAGGTGTTAACTCAATGGAATTGATGAGATGATAGTTTTCTAGTTCACATATATCTAGTATGATATAATGATATAATCACTCTAGTTGGCATATACTTAGTATACTGTAATGATATAATTGTAATAGAGTATTTAAGGGCTGAGAGAATTGGGGACAGTTAGTCAGTCAGAGCGAACAGACTGTGAAGGAAACAATAAAGACGTTAGACTCCATTCCTGTCCATCTCATGGTGACTATCCTGCTGAGACCAAGGCCCGTCCTGAAGTCCTCCAGAAAGCTAGCCTGAACATACCATACAGAACTTAGACCTGTATATAGAATTTACTTGAAATAGTAGAAGACATGCTCTTTCAGACAGATGAGTTTTCTATTTGCTTCGGCTTCCTTCCTTCCTTCCTTCCTTCCTTCCTTCCTCCTTCCTTCCCTTCCTTCCTTCCTTCCTTCCTTCCTTCCTTCCTTCCTTCCTTCCTTCCTCTCTCTCTCTCTCTCTC